>NC_083628.1:314364-359364 GCF_963584025.1 Labrus mixtus
TTTCTGGTGCCATGTTTTGTGTTTTGTGTGTTTCATGAAATATCACAAACCGTCTAAGAGGTGTTTTTATTTTATTGTGACACATCTCTTCACACATTTTTGTAATTAAAAGACATCAGTGGACTCAGCCCTTCCAGATGTGATCGTCTAGAGCCACAGGACGTGACCCACATCAGAACCGCCGCGTTGTTTGAAAACCAAACAATGTTTTTAAAACAACGTGGGGCCAGAATCTGGGTTTATTGTCCCACCATGAAACTCAAACTAAAACTTTAATTTACAAATAACTTAAATTAACCAGCATATAGAAAAAATCTTGAAACAAACAAACAAAAAAAATCCAGTGGTTTCCGTGCCAGCGGCTTGACGCTGTGTCACGCTGCCCGATGATTCGGTCCCCGTGCAACGGAGAAGACGACGTGTACACGGATGTAGAGCGGAGTCCAGTTTCTCTGCGCCGCCTCGGCCTCATCTCGGACAGACGGCGTGATCAGTGACGAGTTTCTCCATCCTCTTTATCTTGCGTTTGTTCTTGGGCATGGGTTTGTCGTACATGCCGTTCTTCAGCAGGTGCTCTTTGCTGTGGTGGACCTGAGCGCCGTGCTCCAGCTGGAAGGAGCACAGAGCTTTCAGCGGCCTCAACAGAACCTGGACGGACACATGATGAAGGGAAGAGTGAGGAAAAACACGAGAGATGTTTGTATTTGTTGTTATTGACACTGACTGGAAAAAAAAACCCAAAAAACAGCTGTCAGGGAAGTGACTGGCATCGGAGAAAGAAGCAGAATAAGGCGGGTTCAAATCTTAACCCGTTTATGCATGACATGCGGACAGTTTCAACCGACTTCTAACATTATAATCCTCAGAACGCCGATCGCTGGACGACTTGGCCCGACCACCGACTGCTGTTTGTAGCAACGAATCCACAGACACGAGATCTCACAGAAACTCATGTGATCAAACGTGATTCTAAAAGGTAAAAAACTCATTTGGAAGACAAACAACGCTGTCAACTAAAAAGCAATGAGAAATCCTGGCTGAGGCCGTTTAGGGCGCTTTACTGTACGTTCTGTACTGTTGGTCTGCTTGCTCTCATTGGCTACTGCAGACCAACCAGTCACACCTACGGGCGATTCAGAGTCAGCAGTTACCACCGTGCAACACAAGCGCACACATAAATCACAATGAGTTCAGCTCTTCACCTCCTGGATGTCGTCGTTCCGCTCGAGGATGGACAGGGCGACCGCAGCACACTCCAGCGTGGACAGACAGATGTTGGAGGGTTGTGTGCGGATGACGTACTGACTGGAGAGGGTCCGGTTGAGTTGGACCTGATCAGAAAAAAAAACACACAGGTGATCAGCCACGCAGGTGTGGTTGCATCTCTACTTCTCTCTGAGGCGTGTTTAAAACTTGTTGAAAAGGAGGATGTGAAGCTATATCTATCAATCCATTTATCTGCCAGTGGATTTTCACGAGAGAGGGTCTCTTCCAAAATGCAGTTTCTTCCAAACTGAGCGGCTCAATAGCTTCATTTAGACAAACACTTTGGGGGAAAATCGAGAGGAGAGGTAGTGGAAGAAATGATGACGACTCCTCAGTGCTCACTTGCCCACATCTTCCTTTTTTTTTTTTTTATACATTGCTTTGATTTCAGTTAGTCATTTCATGTGGGTGAAGCCGCTTTTTACACCAGTGGGTGTAACGGGAGAATTTATATTGTCTCTGGTGGATGAGGGGGGAAGGGGGGGGGGACTTTTTTCAGTCCCAGGAAGATTTAGTGATTTACGCTGCTAAAGGAACAACATTTTTAAAATCATAAAAATGGCTCAAGCAACTGCAAGTGGCTCAAATTCTGTGAGCTCTGTCAGTTTGAACCTAACCTCCCCCCTCTTTTATCGTGCTTTCACACCTGCAGCTGCATGTGAGAACACACACACACACACAACAAAAGTCTCTCCTCCAGCCTCCTCCTTATTCTGCAGAAAGTCAGACATACACACCTGTTTCGGCAGGTGGAAGAGGCTGTTTTTGAGGAACATGTTTTTGGCCTGGCTCCACGTGCCGTCTATGATGATCACATTATGCTTCACACTTCCATCTTCCTGGTTTTGCACGATCTCCTCCAGGTTCTGGGATTTGGGGCCGGGGTACAGGATCAGCGTTCTGCTGTCTCGACACACGGCAGCGAGCTCCGGGTTCCTGCGAGGAGAGAAGACGGGAGCCAAAACTAGTAAATACATATATATGTATATTAATAATCAGAGGCGGCTGTGGTTGTATTTTGTGAAATCAGTTTGCAAACAACAACAAAAAAACTGCTTACTTTTCTTCATTAAACCTTCGTCCGACTATGACTTTGCATTTTCTTGTCGGCAAACAAGCAGCGAGTAGAGGCACCGTGCGAAGAACCCTGCTCTCCTGAAAGAACACCTCGGGTTAGAATACGTCGATACAGAGGTATTTTCATTTTTAGTGTTTGGTACAGTATGTAGAATAATAGATAGTAGAGTTTAACTGCAATATTTTAACACTTTCTTTTTTCAATTATTTTATTTTAATTAATTTTACCCCAAACAATATACACCATGCAGATAAGACAGTACCAGCAGTAACATATATCTTTAACCCGTCTTACAACAGCACCGTACTGACGTTCACATTCCCCCCCGTCCCGAGCCCAGTGCAGAGCAACATCTAGATGTCATCAAATTCATGTAGAGACAAGAATAATAATAATAATAATAATAATGATAATACTAAAAATACTGAGCTAATGATGAAAGAAATAAAAAAATAAAAATAAACAAAAACATTCACACACAACAACAACAACAACAATTAAAAAAAAAAAAAATAAAAAGGCAACAAAATATAAATAAAAAAATGAAACCAAAACACATAATCATGGTAACACTTTGATAAATTAATCAAATTTTAACGCTTTCTGTATATTTTTTTAGTCTAATTTGTTTTCACTTTTAAACTTCAAATTTGTGTTTGTATGGGAGGGACTATATATAGTATAGTATTGTATAGTGTACATAGTATAGTATTATAGAGTATGGTATATAGTATATAGCATAGTATAGTAGCATAGTGTATAGTATGGTAGTATAGTATTATATAGTATAGTGTACATAGTATGGTATATAGTATAGTAGCATAGTATATAGTAGTATATTATATAGTATAGTATATTATATAGTATAGTAGTATATAGTATAGTATATAGTATAGTGTATGGTATAGTATATGGTATAGTACATAGTATGGTATATGGTATAGTATAGTAGTATATAGTATAGAGTATAGCATATGGTATAGTATATGGTATAGTATATAGTATAGTAGTATAGTATATGGTATAGTATATAATATAGTGGTATAGTATATGGTATAGTATATGGTATAGTATAGTATATGGTATAGTATATAATATAGTGGTATAGTATATGGTATAGTATAGTATATGGTATAGTATAGTATATGGTATAGTATATGGTATAGTATATGGTATAGTATAGTATATGGTATAGTATATGGTATAGTATAGTATATAGTGTAGTATATGGTATAGTATATAGTATATAATATAGTGGTATAGTATATAGTATAGTATATGGTATAGTATATGGTATAGTATATGGTATAGTATAGTATATGGTATAGTATATGGTATGGTATATGGTATAGTATAGTAGTATATAGTATAGCATAGAGTATAGTATATGGTATAGTATATAGTATAGTATATGGTATAGTAGTATAGTATATGGTATAGTATATAATATAGTGGTATAGTATATGGTATAGTATATAGTATAGTATATGGTATAGTACATAGTATGGTATATGGTATAGTATAGTAGTATAGAGTATAGTATATGGTATAGTATATAGTATAGTAGTATAGTATATAGTATATAATATAGTGGTATAGTATATGGTATAGTATATGGTATAGTATAGTATATGGTATAGTATATGGTATAGTATATGGTATAGTATATGGTATAGTATGGTATAGTATAGTATAGTATATAGTGTAGTATATGGTATAGTATATAGTATATAATATAGTGGTATAGTATATAGTATAGTATATGGTATAGTATATGGTATAGTATATAGTATAGTGTATATTATATTATATAGTCTATAGTATAGTGTATAGTATATTATATAGTATAGTATATAGTATAGTATATGGTATAGTAGTATAGTATAGTAGTATAGTATATGGTATAGTATATAGTATATTATATAGTATATAGTCTATAGTATAGTATATAGTATATTATATAGTATATAGTCTATAGTATAGTGTATAGTATAGTATATGGTATAGTAGTATAGTATATAGTATATGGTATAGTATATAGTATAGTGTATAGTATATTATATAGTATAGTGTATAGTATATTATATAGTATAGTGTATAGTAGTATAGTATATTATGTAGTACATAGTATAGTATATTATATAGTATAGTGTATAGTATATTATATAGTATAGTGTATAGTAGTATAGTATATTATGTAGTATATAGTATAGTATATAGTATATTATATAGTATAGTGTATAGTATATTATATATGGTATAGTATATGGTATAGTATATAGTATAGTGTATAGTATATTATATAGTATATGGTATAGTATATTATATAGTCTATAGTATAGTGTATAGTATATTATATAGTATAGTATATAGTATATGGTATAGTATATGGTATAGTATAGTAGTATAGTAGTATAGTATATGGTATAGTATATGGTATAGTGTATAGTATAGTGTATAGTAGTATAGTATATAGTATAGTATATGGTATAGTATATAGTATAGTAGTATAGTATATGGTATAGTATATAATATAGTATATGGTATAGTAGTATAGTATAGTGTATAGTAGTATAGTATAGTGTATAGTATATGGTATAGTATAGTATATGGTATAGTATAGTATATAGTATAGTGTATAGTATATTATATAGTATAGTATATGGTATAGTATATAGTATATTATATAGTATAGTGTATAGTAGTATAGTATATTATGTAGTATATAGTATAGTATATTATATAGTATATTATATATGGTATAGTATATGGTATAGTATAGTGTATAGTATATGGTATGGTATATAGTATAGTATATTATATAGTCTATAGTATAGTGTATAGTATATTATATAGTATATGGTATAGTATATGGCATAGTATAGTAGTATAGTATAGTAGTATAGTATATGGTATAGTAGTATAGTATATGGTATAGTATATAGTATAGTGTATATTATATAGTATATAGTATAGTGTATATTATATAGTATATAGTATAGTATATGGTATAGTAGTATAGTAGTATAGTATATGGTATAGTATATAGTATAGTGTATATTATATAGTATATAGTATAGTGTATAGTATATTATATAGTATATAGTATAGTATATGGTATAGTAGTATAGTATATAGTATAGTATATGGTATAGTAGTATAGTATATAGTATATGGTATAGTATATAGTATAGTGTATAGTATATTATATAGTATAGTGTATAGTATATTATATAGTATAGTGTATAGTAGTATAGTATATTATGTAGTATATAGTATAGTATATAGTATATTATATAGTATAGTGTATAGTATATTATATAGTATAGTGTATAGTAGTATAGTATATTATATAGTATAGTGTATAGTATATTATATAGTATAGTGTATAGTATATTATATAGTATAGTGTATAGTATATTATATAGTATAGTGTATAGTAGTATAGTATATTATGTAGTATATAGTATAGTATATAGTATATTATATAGTATAGTGTATAGTATATTATATATGGTATAGTATATGGTATAGTATATAGTATAGTATATTATATAGTATATGGTATAGTATATTATATAGTCTATAGTATAGTGTATAGTATATTATATAGTATAGTATATAGTATATGGTATAGTATAGTATATAGTATAGTATATGGTATAGTAGTATAGTATATAGTATAGTATATGGTAGTGTATAGTATAGTGTATAGTAGTATAGTATATAGTATAGTATATAGTATATGGTATATTATATGGTATATAGTATAGTAGTATAGTATATGGTATAGTATATAATATAGTATAGTGTATAGTATATTATATAGTATAGTATATGGTATAGTAGTATAGTGTATAGTATATGGTATAGTATATAGTATAGTATATGGTATAGTATAGTATATAGTATAGTGTATAGTATATTATATAGTATAGTATATAGTATATGGTATAGTATATAGTATATTATATAGTATAGTGTATAGTAGTATAGTATATTATGTAGTATATAGTATAGTATATAGTATAGTATATTATATAGTATATTATATATGGTATAGTATATGGTATAGTATAGTGTATAGTATATGGTATGGTATAGTATATTATATAGTCTATAGTATAGTGTATAGTATATTATATAGTATATGGTATAGTATAGTAGTATAGTATATGGCATAGTATAGTAGTATAGTATATAGTATAGGGTATAGTAGTATAGTATATAGTATAGTAGTATAGTATATGGTATAGTATATGGTATAGTATAGTATATGGTATAGTATATGGTATAGTATAGTATATGGTATAGTATAGTATATAGTGTAGTATATGGTATAGTATATAGTATATAATATAGTGGTATAGTATATGGTATAGTATATGGTATAGTATATAGTATAGTGTATATTATATTATATAGTATATAGTCTATAGTATAGTGTATAGTATATTATATAGTATAGTATATAGTATAGTATAGTATATGGTATAGTATAGTAGTATAGTATATGGTATAGTATATAGTATATTATATAGTATATAGTCTATAGTATAGTATATAGTCTATAGTATAGTGTATAGTATATTATATAGTATAGTATATGGTATAGTAGTATAGTATATAGTATAGTATATGGTATAGTAGTATAGTATATAGTATAGTGTATAGTATATGGTATAGTATAGTGTATAGTATATTATATAGTATAGTGTATAGTATATTATATAGTATAGTGTATAGTAGTATAGTATATTATGTAGTATATAGTATAGTATATTATATAGTATAGTGTATAGTATATTATATAGTATAGTGTATAGTATATTATGTAGTATATAGTATAGTATATAGTATATTATATAGTATAGTGTATAGTATATTATATATGGTATAGTATATAGTATAGTGTATAGTATATTATATAGTATATGGTATAGTATATTATATAGTCTATAGTATAGTGTATAGTATATTATATAGTATAGTATATAGTATATGGTATAGTATAGTATATGGTATAGTATAGTAGTATAGTATATAGTATAGTATATAGTATAGTATATGGTATAGTATATGGTATAGTGTATAGTATAGTGTATAGTAGTATAGTATATAGTATAGTATATGGTATAGTATATAGTATAGTATATGGTATATAGTATAGTAGTATAGTATATGGTATAGTATATAATATAGTATATGGTATAGTAGTATAGTATAGTGTATAGTAGTATAGTATAGTGTATAGTATATGGTATAGTATATTATATAGTATAGTGTATAGTATATTATATAGTATAGTATATGGTATAGTATATAGTATAGTATATTATATAGTATAGTGTATAGTAGTATAGTATATTATGTAGTATATAGTATAGTATATTATATAGTATATTATATATGGTATAGTATAGTATATGGTATAGTATAGTGTATAGTATATGGTATGGTATATAGTATAGTATATTATATAGTCTATAGTATAGTGTATAGTATATTATATAGTATATGGTATAGTATATGGCATAGTATAGTAGTATAGTATATGGTATAGTAGTATAGTATATGGTATAGTATATAGTATAGTGTATATTATATTATATAGTATATAGTATAGTGTATAGTATATTATATAGTATATAGTATAGTATATGGTATAGTAGTATAGTATAGTATATGGTATAGTAGTATAGTATATAGTATAGTGTATAGTATATGGTATAGTATATAGTATAGTGTATAGTATATTATATAGTATAGTGTATAGTATATTATATAGTATAGTGTATAGTAGTATAGTATATTATGTAGTATATAGTATAGTATATAGTATATTATATAGTATAGTGTATAGTATATTATATAGTATAGTGTATAGTAGTATAGTATATTATATAGTATAGTGTATAGTATATTATATAGTATAGTGTATAGTAGTATAGTATATTATATAGTATAGTGTATAGTATATTATATAGTATAGTGTATAGTATATTATATAGTATAGTGTATAGTATATTATATAGTATAGTGTATAGTAGTATAGTATATTATGTAGTATATAGTATATTATATAGTATAGTGTATAGTATATTATATATGGTATAGTATATGGTATAGTATATAGTATAGTATATTATATAGTATATGGTATAGTATATTATATAGTCTATAGTATAGTGTATAGTATATTATATAGTATAGTATATAGTATATGGTATAGTATAGTATATAGTATAGTATATGGTATAGTATATAGTATAGTATATGGTAGTGTATAGTATAGTGTATAGTAGTATAGTATATAGTATAGTATATAGTATATGGTATATAGTATAGTAGTATAGTATATGGTATAGTATATAATATAGTATAGTGTATAGTATATGGTATAGTATAGTGTATAGTATATGGTATAGTATATAGTATAGTATATGGTATAGTATAGTATATAGTATAGTGTATAGTATATTATATAGTATAGTATATAGTATATGGTATAGTATATAGTATATTATATAGTATAGTAGTATAGTATATTATGTAGTATATAGTATAGTATATAGTAT
This sequence comes from Labrus mixtus, assembly GCF_963584025.1. Classification (NCBI taxonomy): domain Eukaryota; kingdom Metazoa; phylum Chordata; class Actinopteri; order Labriformes; family Labridae; genus Labrus; species Labrus mixtus. Next base: position 323,287 of record NC_083628.1, read on the forward strand.
AGTATATTATATAGTATATTATATATGGTATAGTATATGGTATAGTATAGTGTATAGTATATGGTATGGTATAGTATATAGTATATTATATAGTCTATAGTATAGTGTATAGTATATTATATAGTATATGGTATAGTATAGTAGTATAGTATATGGCATAGTATAGTAGTATAGTATATAGTATAGGGTATAGTAGTATAGTAGTATAGTATATGGTATAGTATATAGTATAGTGTATATTATATAGTATATGGTATAGTATATAGTATAGTGTATAGTATATTATATAGTATAGTGTATAGTAGTATAGTATATTATGTAGTATATAGTATAGTATATAGTATATAATATAGTATAGTGTATAGTATATTATATAGTATAGTGTATAGTAGTATAGTATATTATATAGTATAGTGTATAGTATATTATATAGTATAGTGTATAGTATATTATATAGTATAGTGTATAGTAGTATAGTATATTATGTAGTATATAGTATATTATATAGTATAGTGTATAGTATATTATATATGGTATAGTATATGGTATAGTATATAGTATAGTATATTATATAGTATATGGTATAGTATATTATATAGTCTATAGTATAGTGTATAGTATATTATATAGTATAGTATATAGTATATGGTATAGTATAGTATATAGTATAGTATATGGTATAGTATATAGTATAGTATATGGTAGTGTATAGTATAGTGTATAGTAGTATAGTATATAGTATAGTATATAGTATATGGTATATAGTATAGTAGTATAGTATATGGTATAGTATATAATATAGTATAGTGTATAGTATATTATATAGTATATGGTATAGTATAGTGTATAGTATATGGTATAGTATATAGTATAGTATATGGTATAGTATAGTATATAGTATAGTGTATAGTATATTATATAGTATAGTATATAGTATATTATATAGTATATTATATAGTATAGTAGTATAGTATATTATGTAGTATATAGTATAGTATATAGTATAGTATATTATATAGTATATTATATATGGTATAGTATATGGTATAGTATAGTGTATAGTATATGGTATGGTATAGTATATAGTATATTATATAGTCTATAGTATAGTGTATAGTATATTATATAGTATATGGTATAGTATAGTAGTATAGTATATGGCATAGTATAGTAGTATAGTATATAGTATAGGGTATAGTAGTATAGTAGTATAGTATATGGTATAGTATATAGTATAGTGTATATTATATAGTATATGGTATAGTATATAGTATAGTGTATATTATATAGTATAGTATATGGTATAGTATAGTATATGGTATAGTAGTATAGTATATGGTATAGTATATAGTATAGTATATGGTATAGTAGTATAGTATATGGTATAGTATATAGTATATAGTATAGTATATTATATAGTATAGTGTATATTATATAGTATAGTATATGGTATAGTATATAGTATAGTGTATAGTATATGGTATAGTATATAGTATAATATATGGTATAGTATATAGTATAGTATATTATATAGTATAGTGTATATTATATAGTATAGTATATGGTATAGTATATAGTATAGTGTATAGTATATGGTATAGTATATAGTATAATATATGGTATAGTATATAGTATAGTATATAGTATAGTGTATCGTATATAGTATATAATATAGTATAGAGTAGTATAGTATATGGTATAGTACATAGTAGTATAGTATATGGTATAGTGTATAGTATATGGTATAGTATATAGTATATGGTATAGTATAGTGTATAGTAGTATAGTATAGTATATTATAGCCCTGAGTATACCTGCTTTTAAATGAGTCTATTTAGTATTTAACCAGCTGAAACTCCTCACAGAGGCTTTAAAGACAGGCATCATGTACAGTCTTTCATAGTGCAGTGAAACTCACCTCTGCAGGATGCTGCACCACGTACAGACAGGTGGAGACCTCCAGAGGTTGAGGTGGAAGAAAAGGACAGAGACACACCTTCTGAGGGCGACTACATGGGAGGAAAGTTGGAAGACGTGAAGCTGTGATTGCTCAGTAAATGCCCCCATCATCTCTCTGTTTCTGATGGTTTTCATCTTTTCTGAAGCGACATTAATCTGTTCCCTCATTAAAGCATGCCAGTAACGTGAGGAGGAGGAGGAGGAGGAGGTAAGAAGGAGAGGGGTGGGTTGAAGGGTTTTCGTCCCTGTCTGGTCCAACCACTATAACTTGGCTAGCTAGCATTAGCTTCACTTAAAGTCAGCTCACCGGCACCGCAAACACGTCGGTCTTCTCTCGCCGACCTCGACCGGGAGGGCAGCCAGGTCACCGAAAGCGTCTACAAATCCGTCTTCCACTGAGGAGCCACCGCAGGATTCCTCTCCGTTTTCTTCAAAGGTGTCTGAGGAGCAGAAACCGGGCACATTGTCCATCGCGAAGTTAGCTCGAAGCTAACTCACACCGCTGCCTTCACATGCTCCTCGGAAACATCGTAATTCTTAGCTGTGCAGTCGAAGTGACGACAATACATACACGCTTTCGAGTGCTCTAGTAAAAACAACAATGAAAGTTGGCTTGTTTGCTACAGTTAATAGATACATATGCTCACATGAACAACTATTAAAATACTGTTGGCTACTATGAACATAATAACGAAATAATTATATTTTTGAAGCCAATTATTCACACTGTTTTCAAGATTTTCACCTTTCTTTGCTGCCCTGAAACGTCATACGAACGTCACAAATCAGTAACTCGGGTATAGTCGAAATTTCCGACTCACAATTACGAATTTCGAGGGCCGTTCATGTGCTAAAAGCTCGTAAATACAATAAGTCCGATATTTCCGAGGAGCACTTGAAGGCAGCAGCGCCGAATAGTAAGACCCGGTAACTAAGGCGTTAACTAGTTCAAGGTTGGTCGATAATAATTCAATTTATAAAATTATTTGCAACATTAGACTCAACTTCTAGAGTTAATGTTCAATTTCACTCTTTTCATTCAAAATTTGAGATTTTATGTTTGTTTGTTTTTCTTAACTTTATTGTTTGTTTTAATGAAATAAAATTTACAAAAAATATATATATATATCATACGGCCATAATCATGAAGCTTATTATTACTCGCTAAAGTAGCAGATTGGTAAAATAGCAAAGTTAGCAGTGCTAGCTAAATGTAATTTAGCTTTCTCATCAGGCGATGTGTTGAGAAATCGTATTTATGACATTCTATTTTGCTTAAATCATACATGTTTTTAATAACTGATGACTTACTAGTTAATTTTATTGGAAAAATATCAAGTGGCAACCTCTGGTGTTGAAAAATGAAGCTAATAAAGTGCAAAATCCTGCAGTTCTTCGAGTGTCCACTAGAGGCTGGCTGCAGAAGTACAGGAAGTCACATACACATCCTTTCAAAAAAGCCTGTTTTTACAGCAGAGATTAACATGTTTACAGCCTGTGAAGAGAGTAAAAACAGTTTTTATTCAATAATCCCTGTAGGGGCCCTTTATGAGCATTTTGCAATCAGTTATCATTTTGATTGGTGATGCAAAGCCTCATTTTGCACTTCTGAAAAATGATGGCGGTCCGTCCACCAAACTCTGGTTTGTGAAGATCCAGGTCATAATTTTTCAACAATAAATCATAAAATATTATTTTAAAAATATTTTAAAAAACAAACTACACCCAAACAATAATAAACATGATAAATAACAACACCTAGTCATGGTCAGTGTCTTTGTCCCCACATATGGCCACCTGACCTGAATACTTGACCCAACCTTCCTTCCTTAGCGCCCCTCCACCCCACAGCCTGTCAAATGTCCGTATCACCCAGGATACAGAAACCATTTAGGGGTTAAAAATGAGAGAGCTGGAAAATGCTGGTTTCTAACACTGGATGTCACCAAAGCCCATAAAGACAGATTAAACCAAATCTAACAGGATTCACAGGAAGCATTTAAAAACATCTACATTCTTTGCAAAAACTAAAATACAGATTAATCCCTCTACCATTTTAATATTTGATGAATTCCACATTTGTTCTTGCATGTGTTAATATCTGGGAGTTGGTTTATATTCCACTCCCCAAGGTCAGAGGGGGTTGGGCAACTGCTGAGCTTCAGATGGGACCCTTGGATTCGAGCCCAGAGGCTATAAAATCTGTAAATACTGCCTGACATAAAGCTGCTTTAAAAGCAACATGTAAAGATCCTTCATGATCCAAACAGCCCCATTTGATTGGCTTAAAAATAATCTATAGACTAGGGTCATAAGCTGGTGTTTGTATGTAAGAAGTGTAGATAATGCAGAAACAAACACATAGTTAAAATGTTTTAATTCAGCGTTTTATAATAGTTCAGTCAGTATTAAACGAAGGTATAGGTCATGTGTCCAAAAAGATATTTTGCACATGTTTACATTTATTACACACCATTTTCAGTGTTTACAAGAAGAGGGCGATCCGGCTCCTGGTGGAGACGAGGTGTCAAGTTAACATTCAGGAGTCTTATTTATAGCTGAAGATCCACCCTAACGCCACGACAACACCAACACATGCTCTCACACCTCTTCTACGCACACTCCTGACCCAAACGTCTTCCTTCAAACACACTATGATTCATGCTCAAACAAAAATATCCACCCTGGATATTCAACCAAACCGTTCGATGTTTAAACTCGTGCATTAAGACTAAGGTTGGGAATAAGTTTCAAAAAGTAGACCAAGCTCTGCAATATTTTGCACTTTGATTTTTTTTATGCTTTAATTAACTATCTGATTGTAGGCCTCATCTACTATGGTTTCAGACCCTGACTTGACTTGAAACCTGTTTGAATTTGTAGTGTGCTTAAAGTATTACACACTGCCCTTTTTCTTTAGCTGGCTCAGCTGCAGGGACAGTTGAATCGTCTCCGTTCTGCCCTGATTGAACCTCTGTTCCAGTAAACTCTGCTGGCTTAATATCTACCTCTTCAGTTTCTGTAGCTTCTTCTTTGGCTGTTTCAGTGTCTTTGTGCCCAGCTGTAGCTGGTTCTGTGTCTCCAAAAGTTATTTCATTGCTATCCTCCACACTTTGTGGGGACACAGTGTCGACTTCAGCCATCGTGTCCTCGAGTAGAGCGGCATTACTGGAGGGCGGTGTTGTTTCCTCCGCATCCCCGTCTCCCTCATCTGCAGTCTCTGCCGGTGATGCTGTCTCTTTCTCTTCCACCCTCTGCTCCTTTTCACCAGCTTCTTCTCTTTCCTGAATAAAGTCTACTGGAGTAAGAGGTGTTAGGTCCAGACATGTCTTTGGAGCAGAAGGTGCCCTTCTCCTGGGAGGAGCAACTGGCTGCTCTTCTGAATCTGGTTTCCACATGTCCTGCTCTGTAACATCTTTCTCTTCCAGACCTGTATGATGATCATCCGGGTTTTCCCAGTCCGGTTCATCTGAAGGAAAGTCAAAGCTTGAAATGCTGAGTGGATCTACTGGGATTTCTGCAACTTTTTCAACCTTGATGGCGACACTTTTGGTCGTCTTTTCTTTGCTCTTTTTTTTGACTGGTTCGGTTTCTTCCTCTTCGAGTGATCGAGGGAAAGGCTCTATATCACATGGAGAAGAATTGGCACTGGACCTGAAGAAATCTGTGATTTCCTCCTCTGAATTTGATATTTCACCCTTTTCTGGCTTGGATGTCATATCACCAGTATCATACACATCATCAGACAAAGTCCTAGGACCTTCCTGTCTGCATTCTTCTTTATCAGCTGGTTCCACTTCTACTGCTGGAGTCTCATCGATAAGGACATATTTCTCTAAATATCCTCTCGCCTCCCGGTCTGAGTGCCGGCTGTGAAAGGATTTCTCAGAGGTCATACTCTCTGTGTCTTCTTCTTTCTTTCGACTGCCAATAGCTTCCTCGTATAGATCCGTGTAGAGGAAGGCCATGGCTTTGGGCTCTTCCAGCAAAATTTGGTCGATAATCTTACGAGGTCCCTCTGGAAGGAAGATTGGAGTCAGGATTTCCTCTTGGCTTCCAAACAAATTGGAACCGCTCGGTTTTGAAGGGTTCCTGGAGCGCATGCCTGCAGAACCCGCGTCGTCTCTGTTCAGACCTTTCATGACGTAGTCCTCTGTGCCACCGTAGAAGACATCATCAAGAAGCTCACTTGTGATTTCCTCAAGGCTGATTGTGTCTGATTTCTCATTATCCACAGTTGCTGTTGCCATTGTGGTAGTGTTGTCATTTGGGGACACAGGTTTCTCTGCTTCCTGGCTCTCCGTTGTACCCTCTGCCTCTTGCTCCGACTGTACTTGTGTGACAACAGCAGGACTTCCTGGAGCCTGGGCGTCAATCATGGTGAACGCCTCAAAGTAGTCCAAATTGCCGGTAGCTCCTACACCGGGAGGTCTAGCCACTGGAGCCCCTGGTGGATCCATTACATTAGGGCCTATAGATGTAAAAGGCCTGACCTCTCTGGCTCTTGCCGCATCTGATTCTGTTGTTGACATCAGCAGCTCGTAATCATGGATGTCTTCGCTGGCTTTAGGAACAAGGCTGTCCTCCAAATACGAAAGGTTGTCCTCCATTTCTTTGCTCTCCTCTTCATCCACCGTAGCCAGTTTTGGAGGAACAACTATGTTGAGGATTTCGGAGCCCTCTGACACTAAGCGGAACAGCCGTTGCTCCTTATCTTCCGGAGGGTCACTGAGTTCCTCTTCATCTCCTTCTCCTTCAGCTTTTACATTTGGCTGTGAGACTTCCACCAGCTCTGGCCTTCCTGAAATATTCTCAGAACTTTCCACCAGGACTTGTCGTTGCCTGTCTGCTTTGCTCCTCTGGCCATTCCCCCTCTCTTTAGTCTTCTTCCGTCTTGACATCAGTTCCTCGTCCATGACAAAGATAATCTTTCCTGCTGGGACAGATCCAGGTGTTGCAGGACGTACTACAACTGGAGCGATGGGATCCACGGTGGGGTTTCCTGTTTCAGATGCCCATGGTGTGTTGCAGCGACTAGGGGTGGTCTCCCATGCGATCCCACTGTCCTCCCCTTGCATCGTCACCATGGAGAAGGAGGAGTCCATCATCAGGCACTGCATCTTTGGCCGTACGTTGTCGTCATGGACGGCCTCGCGTAAACTGAAGGCACAGCAACAGAGAGATAAGTGTGTTAAAGACCGACGGTTCAGAGAGGAGACTGAAAGTAATTTCCTTTATTTGTATCACATGGGTTGTTTTGCCACTGCGCAGCCCCTAGAGAAGGCAAGCAGCATTTCTTGAGTGTATTCAACCAAATACCTTGGGTGAAGTCAATGTAAACATCACATAATATGACTCATTATTTTGCCTTATTTTCACCAAAGTACACTAAACACATGTTACCTTTGAAACAGATCTTCTGAATATTCAGGAAGTTAAGAGGCACTTCTAAAGAAAGTAAAATCAGGAAAACAATAATTTTTCTTTAGAGTTGTCTCAGCAGTACACCCTTGAAAGATACGGCAACTGATGTCTTTTTCTTGCAAGATCTGGCTACTGATATGTCCCCTGTGTTGACACCAAGCAGCAACTTCACATGTTGAAAAATTAAGCCACAAACTGCAGTTCTTTGAGTGTCCACTTGAGGCTGGTTGCAAAAGACCACAAATTCCCATACACACCTATAGTAAAATGTAAATTTCAGCAGTAAAAATAAACATGTTTACAGCCTGGTTCAAAACACGATTTTTGGTCTGTTGACTGAACGTCTTTATCGGCACATTTTGTGCTTTCACACTTGCACAAAACTCCTGGAAACAGCCGCATGTGTGAACGCAAACAATCGCTCCAGGACTCTTTCCCAGACTTTTTCCTGCCGTCAAGTCTAAGTGAGCTGGTGTGAGCATGCAGCAGGTACATTTCACAGAAATATACAGCACGCTACACAAGAGGGGTTGGTGACATCTAAGTCCTGCAAATGTAGCATGACCGTAGACTGCATACACGCAACCAGTACAATCTCCATGCACATAATGCTTCATTATGTTTCCTGTTTGCCTGAATTGCCTTTACGCGTTTTTGTTGATATTTTGATCGTGACGGACTTTACATAACATTGATATAAAGCCGTTCCATCCAGGATATTGCAGACCTTTGTTGCGACCTAAAACGCCTGATTTTGCGTCAGCTTTTTCAAAGTTGCTTTGAAAGTTGCGGTATTTTGAGGCTTTATTTTTCTCAATGACTTTGCAGGAGCAAGTGAATTTGCAAAAAAGTAAAAAATCTCATTGTCATAAAGGGGACTCTGTTGCTTCATCTGCGTCCTTTTAACCTCATGTACTTCCTCCTGAGACCCCCCCACCCCCACCCCTGTCCGACAGGGAAAGTCCACCGCTGTGAGGTTCATGTGTGCAGTCTGATCAGGAGGAATTCAGGGACAGCCTGTCTGAAATGTTCTATACATTTTCAGGAGTGTTTGAAAACTTTGAACAAAAGCCAATAGCACCATGAAGGGTAGGTTTGACCTGTATAGTCTACTCTACAGACTCTATAGACCTGCGACTAGTGGCACTAATGGAATTCCCCTCATTAATTCATAATGGAATAGATCCAGTTTATTATGGTATAATAAAACGCTGCCTCTGACTATCTTGGGATTTGTTTAGAATGATAAAACAGACTTTAAACAACCAGACTGACATCCTACTGACAAACCTAACTTTGACTTTGAGCTGCCGCTAAACTCTCAGAATGAAAGAACTGCGACTGATTCTAACCTGTTACGAAGATGCTCCACTTCATCACTGCCCTCAAGGATTTGCTCAGTGAATTCATCGGGCGTCAACACTGTCATCTCAGCATCCACATCAGCCCTGGTCAAATCCTCCGTCAAAGGATCCATTTTTTTGTGATATATATCTTTAAATGTGCTTTAGCGTCTCACCGCAGCTCAGCACTGCTCTGTTGTTCACATTCTAAGCAGGCGTGCAGGAGTTGAGTTTTCATGCTCAGCGTAATCTTGAAATAGAAAACTGGTCTTCCAGTGTTTCATGTGAAGCATTTGCAACATGCAGGGAGTTGATTTTGTTGTGTTCACACTGGATGAACTCTTGCACTTAACATGATAAATAAGTTGGTCAGGCTTCATTAGCTGCAGCTTGTGTTCAATTTTGTTAAAAATGCAGCTGCATGACGTAAACGCTCCTGCTATTTTTCCTCCCCGGTCTAAATATAAGATTCTACTTGCAGCATGTATCCTGTGTCATGAGTCTTTCCTGTAGGCCTGTCGGAGGCTAAATCGTTTTTGAAGTATTTGGTTTGGTTTTTATTGGGAGAAAAATGATTTAAGAAGTGAAACATTAAACATTAACTCTTGCCAGGTGAGGAAAAACAACCTAGATAAGCTGCACAAGTCCTGAGTTGACACTAATAGCCAAAGCCCTATTTATAGACTAATGTGCTGTTTTCATTTTAAGCATGTTGTATTTAAAAATCAGGGTCTTTTTTTTTTTTTTTTATCTCCCCACGCTTCAGGGAAAATGTCATCCTTGCACCTGTTTGTGTCTGTCTCACAGTGTCACAGGGATACTACACGGGGAACGAAAGACTGGAGGAGCTCGGGAGGGTTACGCATGTGGTCGACAGGTTGTCTCCGGGCAAACATTGTCCTCATGTCTACGCTGTTAATCACTAATTTACCTAATGCATGGTCATGTTAACCAACTGTTATAATACATTGAATCAATTAAAGTGAAAACCTGACCCACCCACTCGATGAAGTCCTAAAGGAAAGATTATACCACATGTGGATCTAATTATTATCAATTATAAAAAAAATAATAATTAAGTTTTGGCGCTTATATATTGGGTATCTGGAGAATCTAACGACTTACAAACTAAGAAAGAAGCCAACCCAGACCTTTGTTTGTTGTACGCCTATATCTAAAAAAAGGAAATCTGATGGTCTGTAGTGGGGGGGGGGGGGGGGGTTGAGAAAGCCAGTTCAGAGCTGGTTTATACAGAGTCCAAAACCTCCTCTGGTGCCTGATCCATATTATATTTTGACCAAAGCACGGTAAAAGCGTTTCATTTAGACAGGTAGAAAAAGGGGTGTGTCACCTTTAATAGAGTAAACAGGTGAGATGTGGGAACCCCTGTCAGTGGACTCTGTTGCTTTGTCTGCCGATTCTAATTTGAGACCCCCTTCCATCCTATACCCTTCCGGTAGGGATAGTCTCCCAATGTGAGCTGCATGTGATGCAAACAGCCACAATTTTCCTGCCAGCCCCTTTAGAAAATGTTCCCCTATACCACTACGTCTCTCCCTTTTCTGACAGGAAAACTTCTGGCAGTGAAGACGTTTTGAGTGTGAGTGAACCAGCAACACAGGAAAATGTCTCGGGCAGAGCTCCTCTAATATTTCTAGAAATGCTCAGGAGTGCACGTGTGAAAACAGATTCAGTAAGTGTCCACAAGATGGCAATCAAAAGTAGCATATCAAATGTGCCTGTATGTTCATCATTGTCATGAACTTCTGTCTGTATTTTGTAGAGTCAGAATGAAAATATTGACATGAAATACAGAAGCTGTGAATCAAACACTGTGAAATAAATGAGGTTGAAGTCATGTTTGATGGGTTTTTCCTCCATAATGACTTATAAACCTAAGATACATCACGTTTCTTGTTTACTACTCCTTTTGTAACTTGAAGTGAAAGATTTAGAGCAGGGATATTTTAAAAGCTGAAATATTTGAAAACTGGGGTAATGCTGCCTAGGCAAGGCAAGGCAAGGCAAGTTTATTCATATAGCACATTTCAACAACAAGGCAATTCAAAGTGCTTCACACAAGACATCAAAAGCATCATGACAGAGGAAAGAAAAGAAACATTAAAATAGAACATTTAAAAATCACTGAAATTGTTAAATCTGAACATATGTTCAAATCAAAATAATTCAAATTAAATTAATTGAAATAAATAAAGTAAAAGAAGAAGAAGAATTAAAAGTGGGGCGCTGGTGGCGCAGTGGTTGGTGTGCGCGCCCCATGTATGGAGGCTGTCGTCTCAAGCGGGTGGCCCGGGTTCACATCCCACCTGTGGCCCCCCTCCCGCATGTCATTCCCTCCTCTCTCTCCCCGATTTCCAACTCCATCCACTGTCCTATCTCTCTATTAAAAGCCCAAAAATAAATCTTAAAAAAAAAAAACATCATGACAGAGGAAAGAAAAGAAACATTAAAATAGAACATTGGAATTATTAAATCTGAACATATGTTCAAATGAAAATAATTCAAATGAAATTAATTGAAATAAAGTAAAAATATAAAAAGAGTTAAAAGTTACAGTGCAGAGTTAAATCTTATTAAAGCTGTTTAATGAATGGCAGCTGCAAACAGGTGAGTGATTTTTTACAGTACTGCACACGAGGCACACCATCCTAAATAAACACTTTTTTTTATGTTTAGCTGTCCAAAATACCCCCACTTTAATCTTAACATTTACAGAATCTGCTTTTAATATAACCAATACCGGATGTGAGGAAACACTTTATTGCCAATTACGTCAAAATTCCAGAGTTGACGTGATGACGTAGCTACATTAAAGCTCCCTACAGAGCAGCAGCGGAGGATGGAGCAGAGTTAATGAATGAGGATAAACCGGCCGATGGAGCAGCAGCATCTTTTTTTTTTTTTTTTTTACATCGTTTGAATCCCGGTTTAACGGCTGTTTGACGTAACATTTAAAAAAGGAAAACCGTAAATTACAGATTGTTTTGTAAGTTACTTCACATCGTCTGATCCTGCAGGAGGATAAAAGCAGGAGGATGAAGTGTGTTTCTATCTTTTCTTCAAACTAAAACACAGACATGAAGCTGCAGCCTGGCGGAAGAAGATGTCTCCCATCTTCATCATCACGAAGCGGCGGTGAACCCTCTCATTTACAGCCGTTAAAAGGCTCTGTTGGACGGGTTTAATGGCAGAGTGGACGGCGAGGAAGAGCCAGCGTTTGAAAAACGGATTTATGAGCAGATGCTGAATATTAAGTTTTTTTTTGTCTCTACCGGATGAGGAAAAGTACCATCTACAGTTGGTCTTTTTGACTTTTGAACTTTGTGTGTGTGTGAAAGTTAAAACGGTTAATTCCGTATTAAACACCGCTTATCCGAGGTTAGCATCGTAACAGGAGTTTGAGTTAGCTGCTAACGGTTAGCTTCCCAACCGTTAGCACTCTCGTCTCTCATCATGCATGCTCTGACACGTTTACTCGGGTGAAACCAACAACACCACCCCTCCTCTTCCTCCCTCCTCCTCCTATTCTGCAAAAAAAATGTACCCAAGGGCATAACCACCTCAACAGCATGTCGGACTGAGGACAGCACCTGGATCAGAAAGCTGCAGAGCTAGCCTCCAGAGACCACCGAGAAGGATCACTGTCGACTCACAACCAAATCCTGCAAACATGGGGTATGTAGTTAATACAAACATGGGGTATGTAGTTAATACAAACATGGGGTATGTAGTTAATACAAACATGGGGTATGTAGTTAATACAAACATGGGGTATGTAGTTAATACAAACATGGGGTATGTAGTTAATACAAACATGGGGTATGTAGCTAATACAAACATGGGGTATGTAGCTAATACAAACATGGGGTATGTAGCTAATACAAACATGGGGTATGTAGCTAATATGAAATGACATGACAAGCCGTAGCTCCCTCTCAGCATGTCGAGGTTTGTTTTTGTGTGTGTGCATTTATCTGACCAGCCCCCCTTTAGCAGAGGCTCAGCTGCAGACTCAGAATGAGCTACTCACTTTAACTTTATACAAACAGATTACTGAATAATAATAATAACTTTATTCTTACAGCACCTTTTAAAACACAGCAGCATTGCAAAGTGATTTGAAATACAGCACACAGAAGAACATAAACAACAGCAAAAGAACCTGTAGCATAGGGCTGGACGATATGGATCAAAACTCATATCTCGATATTGTTTGGCTGAATGGCGATACTCGATATATATCAATATGTATTTTATTAACAGTGAAAACACATGGAAAAATAAACTACCTGTTTGTGAAGTTAAAAAGTAATATTATAAAATAAAAATGTTGCTTAAATACAATAAAAGAGAGAGAGAGAGGAGGAGCAGGGTTAAGAGGGACAGACAGTCAAAAGGTGACCTGGCACCTCTGTAACGTTATTTTAATGCAACATAAACTATATCCATATTAACGATATTGTCTCACCCTATATCTTGTTTGAAAATATATCGATATATCTTAAAAACTCGATTTATTTCCCAGCCCTACCATAGCCTACAACAAAATACCTAACAAACATATTTAACCCGACCAGCCATCATGAGAAGAGAAAGGCAACACAAGAACCCAACGATATGAACTGAGAGTAACAGGACCAACGATTTAAGATGATGAGAGCAGATAAAAGATACAAAAAGAGGTCAAAGCAAATACAAAAGAGGTGAGAGAGATAAAAACAAAGACAGATTAATTACAAGAGAAAGCATTTCTAAATGAGAGCATAGCCAAAAGATTCAAGGGGGGGGGGGGGGGGGGGCGGCCCGGGCTCGGGTCCGACCTGTGGCTTCTGTCCAGCATGACATTCCCCTCCCACTCTCTCTCTCTCTCCCTGATTTCTGGCTCTATCTGCTGTCCTATCTTGAAAGTAAAGGATTTATTTTTGATCTATTTTTTATTTATTATTTATTTATTATTATTATTATTATTTTTTTAATCTATTTTTTTGTATCTTTTTTTTGTACATTCTTAATTTTTCTTTTATATTTAAATTGTACTGTGTTCACTTTTTGTTTGCAATCTTTCATCTTTGCTGCTGTAACACTGTAAATTTCCCCGTTGTGGGATAAATAAAGGATTATCTTATCTTATCTTAAAAGCCCGAAAATATACATAAAAGAATGCACAGAGAAATAAATATATTAACAATATTTATAAATAAACATTCAGATGAATACTGACCAACAGGAGAGACTGTAACAGGCTGCGTTCACAGGCGGTGCATTCACACTAACAATCTAAAGGTAATACAGCCTATATGAGATATGACTGATACCTTCTTTGCAAAACATCAACAAACAAATACAGAAAATACCTGAGATTTGTTTTGTTATCTCGGCTATAACCGTCCTGTATAACCGGAAAACTAGCTGAGCACCAACAGCTCTGAGTATTTAGACTTTTTCCTCCAGCAGTGCTCTGTGGTGTTTCGCTCCTCTTGACATGATAACATGACCAGTAATGGGGTCTTCTTTGCCCCTTGAACAGCAGTAACGTGTGGCAACAAATCTGAAGTCATCGCTTGTGGCTGAAATGGATCTTTACATGGGAACCAGTCGATTTGTTCCTGCATAGACTTGGTGTAATATAGCCGATACCTGCGCCTGCATTTGTCGGTATAAATTCTGGTATCTGAACAACTTTAAGAGAAACATCTGCGTCATTTTATTTCTTTCAGTTCCATACAAGAACAAAAAAAATCAGTTTTCATAGAGTATAAACGTCATGTGGTGCCAAATAAAATACAAACCCCCTGAGCTGAAATCCCCTGAGACAGCTTTGCACTCCTGCACCCGGCTTGGTGGTGTAATGCATGTAGCAGCTGAACCTGCAGATGTATGGTGATTCTCCTGATCAAGGGCGACCTATTTCTTACTCCAGATGAAAGCAGATGATGTAGCATGTGATTGGTTTGTTGTCATATTGTAGTGGAGAGGGGTTGTGGGGGGTGGGTCGGGTGGGTGGGGGTGAACTTCATGCAGAGCACATCCTCTATAATTCTCAAGGCCAGTGGTTATAATCCAGTCAACAATCAATTCCTCCGACACAGAAAGACGGCGCGTCCTGCGTGTGCACTTCCCCCTTAATGAGCGAGTCAGACTGGGCTCTCCCAGCAGGTACAGGAGCGTCTGTTCTTGTGTAATAGATGGTTGTAAACAAGCCTTCCCTGCTGAAACTTGGCACTTTTGAATAAAACAGAATCCAAGCGACAGCATGTTTTCTCTTAAAAAGCACACACGGACATTCAAGTCCAAAGAGGGAGGAGATTATTCTCATTGGTGAGCAAACACAGCCACTTCCAGGTGGAACTGATCATTTCTACTAAATAAGCTTTTTACTTTGATGTGATGACCCAACGTAATAAAGGCCCGGATCATTCGACGACACTTGTGATCATTTTTTTGATAATTATGGTTTTCTTGGTGCATAATATGAACTCTGCACGTACCTTACTTCTGCAGCAGCCCCTCAGATCTTTTTCCTCTCATTAGTTTGAAAAGCACTTCTGAGTTTAATTAATAAGGACAGTGGAGAAGTGACAAGAGAGAGAGACAGAGAGAGAAGTGAAGGTTAGAGCGAGGACGGTGTGATGAAATGACCAGCATCTTAATCAGACGTCTCCATAGAAACACTCTTTAATACGGTTAATGGATTATAGGTCTTAAACTGTAAAACCATTCAAAATAACACTATAAAAATAGAATCAAAAACACACTTCTTTCAATCAGAAGAGCACTCCACACGTTCTATTTACTGAACAATATGCCACCGCTTTCTGTAAATGCATGAGGGAGGGAGAAAAGATGTCAAAAAGTCGTGCAGCCAGCCTGCTTTGTGTCGCTATCTGTTCCAGCACAGCGTGCAATCAGCTCGCAAAAACAATGAATGGGGATGCATTTTGTGTTTGATGGTGGCGGCCGCTGAACTCGTGGTAATGACGATGCTTGTGTCTGTATTTTATACTGGTGTATAAGAAGCAGCCAACTTTTTAGAGGAAAAAATAGGTATTAAAAGGGCGTTTTATACACCGGGTTTTAACATCCTGGTATCCTGACAACCCTACAATTTACATCAAAACAATTACAGTATCTTAATAACTGCAGAGAATCATCAGAGTTTGTGTTTACTGTCAAAGAAGATTTTGGTCTTAACGCTAACTACCCCCAGCTCAACCTCAGGACATTTTCTAAAACAGCTTAAAGCATCAGTATATTAACAGATTAGTCTCATGACAGATGAATAATCAGCTCTTTTAATAATCCAGTGATCATTAAGTCCCTTCTTAAAGCAAACATACCAAACGTTCTGTAGTTCCAGCTGCCCACATGTGAGTATTTGCTGATCTACGTTGGTATAAAAGTGAACATCTTTGGGTTTTGTACTGCTGGAGTACGAAACATAACAATACGACCGGAGTATCAGAGTGTATGTGCGGACAAATGACCAGATTATTCTGTAAAATCAGAAGAGTAATCTTTATGAAGTGATCATGAGTTTAAAATGAGACACAGACCGTCAGCTAACCCTGCATGGAGACTTGTGCCAGCTCACTTTGTTTCTGTTTCACTTCCTTCATTGGTCTCTTTATGTTTTCTATGGAGGTCAGGGAGGAGAGATTTAAAAAGTGAAATAACATACTTCATTTATTTTGACTTATTCGACACAAACATGGGAAGGTACTGAATCCAACTCAAGGCTTTCAGCTGTCGGCCCGCGCTGTTTCTTTTTTTTTTTCAAGCTGAAATCTTCTTTGCATTTGAACATAAACACACACACACACACACACACACACACACACACACACACACACAGTCTTTTCCATGTGCAGCTGAAGCTCTGTATGGCATATGGGAGTTTTAAACTGGAGGCTCGATTCTTGCCAAGCGCCCGCTGCCTCCTCTCTGCGAGTGGGTTAACCGGCAGGGACACGGGGAATCAGATTGGAACGTGAGAGCATGTGGGGAAAGCAGAGGGGACAGATCGAGTTGGAGGATGTCCGCGGCTCATGACCAGCTCGGAGTCACGTGGCTGTGGCCGTTGCCATGACAACGCAGCAGCAGCAGCTAAGTTAGTAATGCAGGGTTGTTTTCTCCTGCGCTGAGCAGGCGCGAGCTGCAGCCATCCTCGCTCTGACAGTGAGGTTTTTTATTGTGTGTTAAGAGCAGATACATTTAGGTTTTCCCGCCCTATATGCCTTCATATACGACCTTTTAAAGCATTTTAAATTAATTTTTTATTTAAGTGCAACATTGACTGTGACTCAGGTGGGAGAATTTTCTGCATGTTATTACCCTTTAAGACATTCATGCACAAATCTTCTGACTTTTGTTGACCTGTTGTTAATCTGTTGACCAAAATAATAAAGTTCAAGTTCTATATGGCTGTTGATGAAATTCCATTTTGGTTTTGGACTGTTTGTCAGACAAAACGTGAGCTCCAATGAACGGCAGTTTCACACTGTTTGTAAATTTAATCAAGCAAAATAATAATCTACACATCAGGGAAATAATAGAACATCTAAAGCAGAAGGTACACATCGTTTATTGGCATCATTCGACTTGGTGTAGTGGCAAGAGTCAGACATCGCTGAATGTCTTATTTTTTAACAGCATCCAGTCCTGATAGAGAACACACCGAACATACAAGATAATCTAAACACGTTCACATTTCACTCATACACTGTGTGTGTGTGTGTGTGTGTGTGTGTGTGTGTGTGTGTGTGTGTGTGTGTGTGTGTGTGTGTGTGTGTGTGTGTGTGTGTGTGTGTGTGTGTGTGTGTGTGTGTGTGTGTGTGTGTGTGTGTGTGTGTGTGTGTGTGTGTGTGTGTGTGTGTGTGTGTGTGTGTGTGTGTGTGTGTGTGTGTGTGTGTGTGTGTGTGTGTGTGTGTGTGTGTGTGTGTGTGTGTGTGTGTGTGTGTGTGTGTGTGTGTGTGTGTGTGTGTGTGTGTGTGTGTGTGTGTGTGTGTGTGTGTGTGTGTGTCTTCCGTGTTCCCTGCCGCTCCTAAGTGGAGAACTGCTGATGTGATAACATCTGCGCTCTGATTCCTCTGTCAAAGCACTCGGCATTGAGACTTGAATGGCTCAGTTAGTTTCATTGTGAAAAGGGATTACTGGCTAACAATCGCCTCACACTCTCCCAGAGACACACCACCCGGGCACATTTTCATCTAGGCCGCGCCATCAGGGTAATGACACCCTGAAATGTAAAATATCTGCTTCGATATCGCCACCTTAAACCGAGGGGCGTCCAAAACGGCCGTGTGGGGGGGGGTCTTAAAAGCGCCTACCTTCTCTGGTCCAAACAAATCCAGAGCATTCAGGAGCAGAATCTAAAGTTAGAAGGAGGACATACTGTGGTGCTGCATTGTTGTCAGAGAAGCCAGCACTTCAACATAGCATGTTTCCTTAATGTCTGATGTCTTGTATGTTTTTCAGGTCATGTCCAGAGATATATGTATGTCCCTTTATTCTTCCTCACTTATTGAAGGAAGTCATTTCTACTTAACAACCAGTGTGAGCAGCTCCAGATAAGCTATCACAGGCAGCGTAACATTCAACAAACACACACCTGTCGGTCTTCATCTCAAATTTAGTGTGTTAAAATATTAAAAGCTAAAAAAAAAAAATACTGTTTGAGAAATCTCTTTCTTTCTTGTGTGAGTAAACTAATCGACAGGTAGAGAGCTGATCAGATAAAAGATCTCTTATTTTCCTCATCATATAGAGGATATGCATTTCCATGAGACCACCTCCCCTCAGGCAGAGTGTCAAAACATTCTGAAACAGAGCCGGAAAAACGATGAGTAAAACAGACGGTTATCTACATAAATGTAGGACATTTGTACTGGAATGATATCCCTTCTGTTTAGTGTCTGGATCGATACGGGGTTTCCTGACGTCTTTATGTAGCTGATTTCAAAGCCGGGGAAGAACACAAAGCAAAGCTTAAAAGCACACACAAACTCCCCACGGCTGCATGAGAACGATACTGTTACCATATCCTTTAAGAAAAGCAGAATTCATCCTCTGGGAGCCATGAATGTCTACAAACTTTTGTGCCAAACTTTGAGGAATTCTTTTGATATTTCACTGGATGATAAATGAGATCAGTCTCCTGGAGGAAAAAGCAAAGGCATAATTACGTTTCATGCAAAACCAACTAATGAATGTTGAGATATTTCAGTCTGAACCAAAGTGTTAGAGAAGGAAACAATTAAGTTGTCTGTGAAGGTTTTGGTTACCTTTCTGATACCATCTCTGAAACAGGTATCAGAATGCAAAACATCAAAAAATGCAAAATATAAACACCTAAAACCTCTGTCTGTTTGGGTCACAGATGAAGAATCAAACACCTCTTCCACTTCTGACCACAAGAAATCTCAAATAAAAGAGACGATTTTCCTGATCCTAAAGTCTTAACTTCATCCATGCAACATTTGTTCTGTCTGTACACAGTTAAAGTAAAAGTCTGTGTGGCGCTAACCCTAGCCTGCTTCTATGTAGTCCAGGGCAGTGAGCTCAGTGAAAAGCCTAACAATAAATCAGCTCTTTATCTCCGCTCTGGACGCCTTTCAGTGTAGATTTCATCCTGAGAAGTCTTTCTGCCAGTCCTCCAGTGAGAGTACATTTGATTGCTTGGCTTGGAGGGAAGAGTCCCAGGTCTCTTCTGAGAAACAGCCATTGTTCCCCTCTGTGGGAACCTTTCGTCATGTTTCAGTGTGTTAATTAAGTCGACGGAGTGGAGACGGTTATTTAAAGACGGGACACAGTTAATCGGAGGCACGGTGATAATGTGTGGGTGCACGCGGGATTCACTGCGGCTCAAACCGGCTGAAGACATTTCACTTCCTCTGACATGATTTGCTTACAGCAGCTCCTCTCTGTTATCCACCAGGACTAAATATTACAGAAATCTGACATTTTATACTTAAAGAGTTCATATTCTGCCCTTTTTGGGGTTCATATATTTAATCTATGTTCCTACTTTTGTACGTTCACAATAGATAAAGTTCTAAAAAGTGTCTGTTTTCATGTACTGCTCCTCCTTGCTCCCTCTCCTCTCTGAGTCCGTCAGCTACACTCTGTTGAGCCCACACTGTTAGACCCCACGTGGGCCAAGTCTGCTCTGATTGGTCTGCAGATCCGCTCTGTCGTTATTGGTCAGTTGCTCAGCACGCGACTCGGAAATTTCAACATGAGCTGCAGGGCCACAACGAGCCAATGAGCTTAGATCAGTGATCTCACACTGACAAATTTTTATGGAGGGGGGCTAGAACCGAGCGTTACATGTGGCTAATGCTACAGCTAACAGGAGGACATAGGAGAAGCTGCGTTTCCGTGGACTTTGAATTTTTGCACATAGATGTGTCTAAACATGCACAGGACACTTTGAAAACACACTAAAGAGCATATAAAACCAGAAGAAGAAGAATATGGGACCTTTAAGTAAAAAAGAAAAACGAGTATACACTGGAACCCCGCTCTGTATTAATGCGTTGATAATTCTATCCATATTTACAAAACTGAAACAGGCCGAAAGATTTACAGAAGAATGCAGCGCCAATTCAAAAACACAACAGTCCAAAATAAATGCTCTCTTTCCCGACGCGGAGGCAGAGAAAAGAGACGGAAAGGGAGAGGCTCAAGCCAGCAAAACGTGTTAGAGCCTCTGAGTGACACTGTGTGAACACAGAGCTCAGAACAACAACTCCAGAGGGAGTTTGACTTCACTCTCTTTTCATCACTCAATGAGATATTCATTTAGTTGGAATCATTCAGAAATATTAGCCGACTGTTCGCTGTGTGAAAAGTGAACCTGTGAGCAAAGAGTTTTGAAAGAACACTAGAGCCTCATGTTTACAAAGAACAGGAGTTTTAATGTCTAGACTATTTCAGACAGGCTGCCCCTGAAATCTTCCTGTGTTAGTTATTTACACACAACCCCTCAGAGCAGGAGACTATCCCTGTCATAATTAATAACCAGCTCTTGGTTTTTTGTGGATTTCTATGATTGTTCAGACCGGTTACAACCAGACAGTCAGAGCTTGTGTTTTCTTTTAATCTAAGACCTCAGGACCTCTTCATCCATGCAGTATCTGGATCCTGTCCAGCCCCTGCTGATCTCTATATATGTGCACAGGTGGTTTCAGGTCACCTTTGGCATCAGTGCCTCTATTCTCTGTGTCAGTGTGTTCGCTCTGCACACACACACACTCAAACACACGCTTCATCAAATATAAAATGCTGAATTTTTTTTCCTATCTGCGTAATTCGAGCGCGTCTCTTTGAACTCTCCGTGTGCAGGTGAACTAAAACCAAACGCAGGCAGTGACTCCACAGCCGCAGCTCTGCCAAACAGATATGGAAGCGTACCAACCCTCCCCACAGTATCGATCTGAACCCAAGATGAGCCTGTCACCTCTGATCAATCGACCTGTTGTGTATATAACGAGTCTCATCTCTGCTCTGTCATGCACGTTGTTGAGAAGCGTTGTGAAGAGCGTCTCTCTGCCGCCGACATTCAGGGCCTCGAGTCCGTCAATCATGGTCCCTGAAACAGTACAGTCACTGTGCTCATAGGGGGGGCGATGGGGGTCCAGGTCTGTGTGGGCTCTGCTGCATTGTTCAGCTGCAAATCAGCATATCTGACCTCTCTTTTGCTGCGTTAAAAAAAATACACATTATTTCTGCTAGATGTGACCCTAATGAGACGCCCTCATCTCTGTCTGTCTCATTCTACTTCATCGGTGTAACCTCCTGCTTTATATTTGATACAGCTGTGTTCTGTTTTTGACGTATGCTCGCCTCTGTCTTCAGCTCGATTATCGTCTGACCGGATGGACGGAGGTTGTAAGGAACGATGAAGGGCTCAACAACTTCTTCCTCTGTCCCATGTAGTGTGTCCTCATGTTGTGTTTCAACCTGAAGTAACCAGGACGTGTAGTCCCTGGAACTACTTTTATAGACCTGGAAGGTTCTCAGAGGAGACGAGGGGTGGAACAAAATCTGGATACGGTAATATATCGTCATCCTGACTCGTGTGATTCGATGGGCATTTTGCCGGTTCCAAATATAGATATTTAATTTAAAAAGGTGACGATCTGAAGAGATTGTCACCTCATGACTCCTCAAGGTGGCGCTTATGAGAAGAAAACAGTATCATGAAGAGAAGTTAAATGGTCCCGCCCCCCGGGCCAGGGATTCTTTAGAGGTAAATATTGTGTCCTGATCTTTAGTAAGACTCTGGTCCATGGAGTTTCTCAAAGTCTTTGCCGTGTCTCTGTGATGAGTTTTAGAGAAGTCCTCTCCTCACATTGATTCATTGAACTCGCTCTTTGAACCGTCACAACATTAAACAGTCTGTGCACCTCAGTAATGCCTCCTTAAACGCGTCACATGGATTCATAGCATCTCCATCATTAATCTCACTCTCAGCTCCACCTTTACATCCTCCTCATTCATCACCACTTCCTGACACTGATGCTAAAGCTCTCTGCCGGAGTAAATATCGTTAAGGCCGGCCTCAATGCCAGCTTTATGTTTGTTTGTGCGGTGATATTTTGTGAAGCTTTTATTTTGAACATTGATCATTTTTTAATGACTCTGCCTTCATCACCCGCCGACTGCAGAGGTTCATTAACTCCGAGTAATGAAGAGAACATGGAGTTATGGTTTATTTGTGTTTTGGAACATTGCAGACGCTCTTAAAGCCAATTTTAATATTTGCAGATTGACGTGACTCTGAAGCCGGCGTTCTTTATTTCTCTACTTTAAAAAAAGCAAACTGAATGTTTCACTACGTGCTCTGCTCTCGTGTGCCACTTTACAACCCGACGTGTGAAGAGGGAAGCTGTGTATGTGTAGCACTTGTATGTGTTCATTTGTCCATTAACACTCTTGTTCTTAGTGTGAAGGCCTTATGGGTGTGTCCCCCCCCCCCACCCCCACCCACCCATCCATCGAGTCTCTGGAAGTGCAGAAACACAGCAGACCAGTGAATAATGGATGTGCTGGGATCTGGGACGCTGTTTCTCTCACCTTCCTCTGATTCACAACGCTCCTTCATACTTCCACTTTCCTCACTTGGCAGGTTGGAGTCGCACCGTTACAGATGTTTGATGGCTCACCCAGACGTTTCACACAGACGGTCATTGACAGTTTTTTAGTGAAATGTCGTGACAGCTGAGGGAGCCGAGATACAAAACTGTGGTCCAGACTTTCAATGCACTGCAGTAATGATGCAACTAGTGACTCATGTCCTAGTCTGATAGGAGATTAAAATTCAGACTAGTCCAAAGTTAAGAAAACATTCATAGCTGTCAAAATGTAGCGCAATTTATTTAACACAGCCAAACGCGGGATCGCAGGGTCAGTGGTCAGATTGGTTTGCAGAGTGTGGCTAACGTTAGCAAGTGCTAGCTTGTCTTTGGTCCTCTCTGCAGGTTAGCGTCCACATGTCTGTACAGTATGGGGTTTCACACTGCTGCAGTTTAACCTGACACAGCATACAAACAACTTTATCTCCAGTTTTACGATCTACATCCTTTGCAATGCCATCCGTTCACTGTGCTTGTTTACATCCGGGTAGTAGAGAGAGGAAAGAAGCCCCATTGGCCTTAAACTCCTGCACGCTGTCTAAACTGCACAAATAGGGTTGTAACATTTTGTTAGCGAAACATTGCTGATGTATCCGTGCAGTTTAGACCAGGGGTTCCCAAACTTTTCAGGTCGTGACCCCCAAAATAAGGGTGACAGAACCTGGGGACCCCCCACTGTTCTTTAAGGTGGTTAGTTAGGTATAATGTAGCGACAGCCACGCACACACTAATAAACCTATCCAAAAACTAGGAATAATACAACAATACATACTACAATAGTACATAAAAAATGTACACATTAATTTCATTTCCATTTCACTTAATGATACTGTCTTATATGAGATTATATGTACTTTTTGTATATTTACAAAAATGGGTAAAAATATATACTTATGCACTTTTAAGTGATTTTTTTATTTTTTATGGAAAGCATCTCACGACCCCCCTATTGGTGGCTGGCGACCCCCCTGGGGGTTCCGACCCCCACTTTGGGAACCACTGGTTTAGACGGTGCTCTCTTCCTTCTCTCGCCGCAGACCGTTGATCTGTGGTCGTGCTGAAGCTGCGATACTATCGATCATTTACCAAAAAGTATGCAGAAGTCATTACACATCCATCAGTCAGCTGTTCTTGGCACTAACAAGCTAACGTGACTGAGTTACTGAACATATTCAAATATCATGCTAATGTTAGCTTTAAGCTCCATGTAACACTGTGTATTCCTACAGCTTCATAATGCTTCATGTAATATCTCTTCTTCCTCTTTTTTTCCCGTCTATTTAAATACAGTGGTTCACAGATTTGCAGAGGTGTAAGTATTTATCACACGGGCTCAGATGGTAGTTGTCTGTAGGTTTAGTGTATTTTGGACCTAGAGTTCCATCCTCACTTAGTTAAGTTTTACAGCCCATTGTTAAGTTATTTTGAAAAGGCCTTTAACTGAAATCTAACGTCTCTGACCTTCTCTTTCTCTGCCTTTCTCCGCACAGAGAGCAGCCCATCTTCAGTACACGGGCCCACGTCTTCCAGATCGACCCGTCTACCAAGAAGAACTGGGTTCCCACCAGTAAGCATGCTGTCACGGTGTCATACTTCTTCGACAGTACCAGGAATGTATACCGAATCATCAGTCTGGATGGATCCAAGGTCTGTTTTATCTTCCTCAGTAAAATGTTTGCGTTCAAGTGTATGTGCTGGGATGAGAAGTCTCACCCCCAAAGTCATCATCCCCTTAATATCTCCTGTGCAAATCAATCATATTTCACCTCCAATCATGACAATAAATCCATATTGGATGCACATTATTCAGTTTATCCCCCCATCCACTCTCAGGTGGTCTCACATGTTTGTGTCGCCCCCGGCCTCCCCGTGCTGAGCTGGGCGGTCGGGGCGAGTCGTATCTATGTGGCAGTGATTATTTTAGTCTGGAGAGAGGTGCAGGGGTGGAGTTAGCATACTTATGTAAGAGGCTGCTGTTGTTGTTGAACCAACAAGTTCTGCTGAAAATAGCAAAGATCGTTTTGGTTGGTGCTGGAGGACGTTATAATCAGACGACACACCGAGACATGTTTCTCTCTCTGGCTGAGTTTCAAGAAGTGAAAAAAACATGTGAGGAAAACTAGAGAAAAAGATATCTGAGATGAAAATGCTTATGACAGGAGAATCTTCTCAACCACTTTAAAGTATTGACCCTTTGCTCTCACTTTTTGAGACAGATTTCTCCTCCTCCTACCTGCATGTCTTTTTAAATCAACCCCAAGTGAGAAACCTACACGCTGAAAATAGTGTTTTCACCAAGGTTTGGAACAAAGTACGAGACAGGTCGGCTCTGTCTTAAGACTTCTCTTTCAAGATATATGAAGAAGAAAAACTCTCAACCTCTCTCTGCCGTGTCTCAAACTGTTCTGAAGCTTTTTGAACTCTGAAAAGTCGGGAATGAAGTCGATGAAATATAAGAAACTTCAATCTCTGTTTGTAAAGCATCGAGATGGCGAGAAGAGCACAAGCTTTCACATCTGTATGAGCATGTGACAAATGAAAATCTTGAAGAGGCGCGTCATGTTAGCACACAGACTAACTGTTGTGACCCCTCCCCCAACGTCTCTGTCACTACCTCCAAAGGAAAGTTTAAAGGAGGTTGTTTGAGATGAGCTGATATGACGAGTCTGCTATCAAAACAGATATCGATATTGTATATATCGATATATCAAAGTTTAAAATTCTGTTACTATGACAACCTAAATTCTAAAATGTGTCGGGGCGTTATGACGCTGCAACTCGCTCACACTGAAAAGTCTTCAGACCCCTGACACGTGTATTAAATGTGGTGTCCACAAGGGGTCTCTCTTTCTCTGTTTGTGGGAATGTCCACTGATAATAAGATAAGATAATCCTTTATTTATCCCACAACGGGGAAATTTACAGTGTTACAGCAGCAAAGAGCAAAGATTGCAGACAAAAAGGTAATAAGTAATCTGCTTCTGGGAAAAGGTGTTGGACTCCTGCAGTCAGATTATCGGTAAATTGTGTATTCTTAATATCTATCCTGATGATTTTTTACTTTCAAATAATGTCAAATATCTACTCAATGTTTGTTTCTTCAATGAGCGAGCAATGCATTGTTTGGCCTCCAGGAAACAAACAACCTGTGGAGTCTCTCAGTGGTTGACTCTTTCTTGCTCTTGAGAGGATCAGCTGTTTCTCAAAAAACAAACTTGACAAGTTTTGGAAAGTATGGACTATTTTTTACAACTTCCTGGAGGGTAATGACGTACAGAATGAGGTTTGGACTGATGAACAGATCTGACTATAGGGCGGCTATGTTTTTATTTTTATTATTATTATTTCTTTATTTATTTTCCTTTACTTTTATTTCCTCTTTTTTAGTTTTCTGTTGTGTGTACTGTTTTGCTATACACTGTTTATGCTTTACTAGAAAAGACAATAAAGAGATGGTTTACATTTTTTTTTTTTTAAAGTCTTCAGATGAAAAGAAACTAAAGTAAGACAACCTGCTGATGAGGAGTGTGCAGTGCAGCTGAAACCTTCTGAATGTTGATGAAGTCGACCCTCGGTTTAGACCGGAGATATTAAATCATCAGCCATTCTTTTTTTAAACCTTCATCTCCATCTGTGCTCGCCTCTCACCCAGCGATTCCTCCCACACTGATCGATAACATTACAGTCAGCTGGACTCAGAACTCCTCTTTGACTGTTTCCTGTTTACCAACGAGTGGGAATACACGGGGATACAACACACACACACACACACACACACACACACACACAAATCTCATCCAGTAGTTTCCAGTAGATATTAAGAATCCAGCTGTAGACTTCAGACCTTTTGGATTTGACACGATGTCGTCTGGTTTGTCCTCTGCAGGCCATTATCAACAGCACCATCACCCCCAACATGACGTTCACAAAGACGTCGCAGAAGTTTGGCCAGTGGGCCGACAGCCGCGCCAACACGGTGTACGGCCTCGGCTTCCCGTCAGAGAGCCACCTAGCCAAAGTAAGAGCGCAGCGTTCACCAGCAACAAGAGACAAAACGTTCTCTGGGAAACATGTCGGAGCGCTGTGGGTTCACTTGTTCCTCTTGTTTTATTTTAGTTTGCAGATAAATTTGTGGAGTTCAAGGAGGCGGCTCGGTTAGCGAAGGAGAAGTCTCAGGAGAAGATGGAGCTCACCAGCACGCCATCTCAGGTAACAGACTCCACCAACACCACCTCCGCCTTCAGGCTCATTTCTACACCTTCATCTGAGAAACATGAACCTTTAAAGACAGATCTCTGAGGAACACCAACTTAAATCTGCAAAGGCATGATAACGTGAGGAGATTTTAGTGTTTAGTAAAAAAAAGTAATAAAGAAAAAAGACGACTCAAAGTTTTGCTCCAAAGTTACTCTGTGGAGAAAAACAACCGACTGAGAGGAGAAACTTTGACCTCCTTATATAACCTCCACGCCCAGCTGGTGATCATCAGGTGATCTGAATATCTCCTGATGAGCAGGAAACCTGTCACCGTGGAAAATTGTTATAATATTATTATAACAATAAACAAAGCACTTGTTCTAAATGTTAGGCCGCTCTCTTGCTCAGGATATCGAAGTCTGACTTAAATGTTATGTCCTCACCTGAAGAACAGGAGTTTGGATTCACACAAAAACCTCTGGTTGTTTTAGTTGTTTTTTTTTACACACATGAAGCGAAAACATCTGTGACAAACTTCCTGTCAGTCTTGACGTTACGCTCTGACAGTGAGCCTTATGTTCTCATGGCAACCAAACAACAACACGACTTCAGTTAAGACTAAACTAGTCTCGGTTTGACAAACTTTTTTGTTTTTGAGTTTTGAGACATACAGATATATGTTCAACGGGTTCTTCAGTAAAATCAGAGTAGTTTTAAGTAAAAAAACAAAAAGAAAAGGAGACAACTAGAAAGTTTGAAGAAACAGAGCTGCTGCAACAGAACACTTATTCAAAGAACATTATGAAATAAAGTTATCAGATGTTTTCCTGCTGCAGACGTTACAAACATTGAAGCGACTTCTCGTCAAAGTAACTTTAACATAAACAAGCAGCTTAAAGATGAAGTTCTGCTGCTTGATCCAAACTGATGACTGTTTGTGCTTCAGGATTTGTTTAAGAAAAGAAAAAGAGGTTTTATTCTGGATCCTCTCAGGACTTTAGTCGGCCATGTTTTAGTGTTTATGTTTTCCATTCTGAATCTGTGTCATTAAGGTTTGTAACACATGAATGTACCGTTACTCTTGTATTAGAAGTCTTTATATTTGAAGTTGTTTTGCTAAGCTAACTAAGCTAACACCCTGTGGCTTGTTTCACCTCCTCCGCTGACTCCTCCTCAGAGCGGCACGGTAAAAAGGAATCTGTTGTCAGTCATCAAACCGGTTTTAAAGAAGGTAAAAAAAGATGGAAAGAATCATTGTCACGACTCCGATGGCCCCTCCCCCCCTCCCCCCCTCGCCCGTCGTACCCTGACATCATGATTCACCTTCCCTCAGTTTTCTCTAGTGTGAGCACATCACTGTTTGAGACTCGTCCCTGAGTGTTCTTCCCTCTTAGAGAGAACCCTCATCATCATCATCACCCTCATCTTCATCATCATCAATCAATCAATCAACTTTTATTTGTATAGAGTCAGCTCATAACAAGTGTTATCTCGAGACACTTTACAAGAAGCAGGTAAAAGACCTTACTCATTGTTATGTTACAAAAAGCAGGTAAAAGACCTTACTCATTGTTATGTTACATAAAGCAGGTAAAAGACCTTACTCATTGTTATGTTATATAAAGCAGGTAAAAGACCTTACTCATTGTTATGTTATATAAAGCAGGTAAAAGACCTTACTCATTGTTATGTTACATAAAGCAGGTAAAAGACCTTACTCATTGTTATGTTACATAAAGCAGGTAAAAGACCTTACTCATTGTTATGTTATATAAAGCAGGTAAAAGACCTTACTCATTGTTATGTTACATAAAGCAGGTAAAATACCTTACTCATGTTACATAAAGCAGGTAAAAGACCTTACTCATTGTTATGTTATATAAAGCAGGTAAAAGACCTTACTCATTGTTATGTTACATAAAGCAGGTAAAAGACCTTACTCATTGTTATGTTATATAAAGCAGGTAAAAGACCTTACTCATTGTTATGTTATATAAAGCAGGTAAAAGACCTTACTCATTGTTATGTTACAAAAAGCAGGTAAAAGACCTTACTCATTGTTATGTTACATAAAGCAGGTAAAAGACCTTACTCATTGTTATGTTATATAAAGCAGGTAAAAGACCTTACTCATTGTTATGTTACAAAAAGCAGGTAAAAGACCTTACTTATTGTTATGTTACATAAAGCAGGTAAAAGACCTTACTCATTGTTATGTTACATAAAGCAGGTAAAAGACCTTACTTATTGCTATGTTACAAAAAGCAGGTAAAAGACCTTACTTATTGCTATGTTACAAAGATCCGGCCTATCCATCATGAGCACTTTAGCAAAGCAGCAATAGTTAAAGTGGTAAGAAAAAACTGTCTTATTGAAAAGCAGAAATCTTCGGCCGGATCCCCGGCTCATGACGAAACAGTCTTCACAGGTCTAGACTGCGCTGGGCTTGGAAAGGGATAGGGGGAGAGATGGGATAAGATGCAGGAAGAGGGATAGAGAGCAAGGGGGTGGGGGGAGGTAGACCATCCATCAGCAATCCGGTGGGGAGGGGAGGGGGTGTGGGGGGTTGTTCTGGCAGGCCGCCAACCCACGATCCGGTGGGGAGGGGGTAGTGGTGGGGTGGGGGTTGTTCTGGCAAGCCGTCAACCGACGATCTTGAGGAGCCTAGGAGAGCTCAAGAGCTCCCAGGAAAGTAGGTGGTTAGTGACTGAGATTTATAGATAGATACATGCAGTAATATGATGTACTGTATATGCAGAGAGAGAGAGAGAGAGAGAGAGAGAGAGAGAGAGAGAGAGAGAGAGAGAGAGGAGCTCAAGGTGCCAGTTCCCCCGGTAGTCTAAGCCTATAGCAGCATAACTAAGAGCTGGTCTACACCAGCACCAGCCCTAACTATAAGATTTATCAAAAAGGAAAGTTTTAAGTCTAATCTTAAAAATACAGACTGTGTCTGCCTCCCGGACCCCGGCTGGAAGGCGGTTCCAGAGGAGAGGAGCCCGATAACTGAAGGCTTTACCCCCCATAGTACACTTGGAGACTGTATCATCATCATCACCCTCATCTTCATCATCATCATCATCATCATCATCATCATC
The DNA here is from genome assembly GCF_963584025.1 of Labrus mixtus. Classification (NCBI taxonomy): domain Eukaryota; kingdom Metazoa; phylum Chordata; class Actinopteri; order Labriformes; family Labridae; genus Labrus; species Labrus mixtus. The sequence continues at coordinate 353,461 of NC_083628.1, forward strand.
ACCATCATCATCATCACCCTCATCTTCATCATCATCATCATCATCATCATCATCATCATCACCATCACCCTCATCATCATCATCATCATCATCATCATCATCACCATCATCATCATCATCACCCTCATCATCACCATCACCATCATCATCATCATCACCATCATCATCCTCATCATCATCATCATCATCATCTTCATCATCATCATCATCACCATCATCATCCTCATCATCATCATCACCCTCATCATCATCACCCTCATCATCACCATCATCTTCATCATCATCATCATCACCATCATCATCATCACCCTCATCATCACCATCATCATCATCACCCTCATCATCATCATCATCATCATCATCATCACCGCCATCATCATCATCGCCATCATCATTACCATCATCATCACCATCATCATCGCCATCGCCATCATCATCTTCATCTTCACCATCATCATCATCATCATTATCACCATCATCATCATCACCATCTTCATCATCATCACCATCATCATCTTCACCATCATCACCATCATCATCTTCATCATCATCACCATCATCATCATCATCATCACCATCTTCATCATCTTCACCATCATCATCATCATCACCATCTTCATCATCATCATCACCATCATCATCATCATCTATGAAGAACCTGGTCTCACATCCTGGAGAGTCCAGAAGAGTCCAAACTGACGTCCTCTTCTCCTTCATGCTCTCAGAAAGGGGACAGACCGCTACGATCACACCTGACAAGGACTCTGTGTAGATAAATTAAAGAGGGGGGGTCAGAGTCACAGATCTGAAGTCCCTCGTTTAAACTCGTCCTTACAGGTCGTTAAAAGATTTCATGTAGAGTGTTAAATCTTTAAAGAGAAACATGAACACAGAATGATCTCCTCCTGAACTCTGAACTCTGATCTCTGAACTCTGATCTCTGAACTCTGATCTCTGAACTCTGATCTCTGAACTCTGAACTCTGATCTCTGAACTCTGATCTCTGAACTCTGAACTCTGATCTCTGAACTCTGATCTCTGATCTCTGAACTCTGAACTCTGATCTCTGATCTCTGAACTCTGATCTCTGAACTCTGATCTCTGAACTCTGATCTCTGAACTCTGATCTCTGATCTCTGAACTCTGATCTCTGAACTCTGATCTCTGAACTCTGATCTCTGAACTCTGATCTCTGATCTCTGAACTCTGATCTCTGATCTCTGAACTCTGATCTCTGATCTCTGAACTCTGATCTCTGAACTCTGATCTCTGAACTCTGATCTATGAACTCTGATCTCTGAACTCTGAACTCTGATCTCTGAACTCTGATCTCTGAACTCTGAACTCTGATCTCTGAACTCTGATCTCTGAACTCTGATCTCTGAACTCTGAACTCTGATCTCTGAACTCTGATCTCTGAACTCTGATCTCTGAACTCTGATCTCTGAACTCTGAACTCTGAACTCTGAACTCTGATCTCTGAACTCTGATCTCTGAACTCTGATCTCTGAACTCTGATCTCTGAACTCTGAACTCTGATCTCTGAACTCTGATCTCTGATCTGTAGTCTTGAACCTTTTTGAGAGCATTGATGTCCTGAACTTGTTTTTGTCGTCTTTCTGTTCAGCGTTTCTGGAAATGTCTTTGTTTACTTTTTGACTGGGGATCAAATGACGAGGCTGGTTCCACTCTTATGTCTGAACATTAAATATAAAGCTAAAGCTTGGAGACAGTTAGCTTAGCTTAGCTTAGCATGAATGACTGGAAGCGGTGGAAACATGTGAGCCTGTCTCTGAGGTGAGGTAACAGAGTCCACCTGAAACAGCGATTGGATCGATCAATCTCTGGCCAAGAAAGAGCAATGCTAACGTTTACCTCCAGTTTACAGCATATATGCTAAGCTAAGCTAACCCTAGCTTCTAGCCGTCGCTTCAGATTCAGCACACGGACATGAAAGAGGTACCGATCCTCTCGGTTAACTCTCAGCATCAAAGTAAAGAAACGTTTCCTCCTCGGCTGTTGAACTCTTGAACTGACTTTTTTTCTTTGTGTCTCATCGTCCAATCAGGAGTCGGCTCCCGGGGATCTGCTGTCACCGATGACCCCGGAGAGCATCAACGGTACAGAAGAAGAGAGAGCCACGCCGGACGCACCTCCTCACAGCGAAGCCAGAGGGGAGCCTTCCCAGAATGCATTGCCCTTCTCCCACAGGTAAGCCCACATGAATCACCTCTCGTGGTCAGGATGACACCGTGAAGCAGCTGCTTCTCCCCTCCAAGCGTGTTGAACGCTTTAAAGCAGAACATGAAAACACTTCTTATACGGCCAGGTTTATTATAAACCAGCCAATGAGAGGGGACCGTTTGTCAGCTGAGCTTCAGAGTGTAAATGCTATAAATGTTAGAAAGGTTAAACTAATGTCCTGCCGGGTTTCAACAGAAAACGTTAAAAGTTTTTATTGTTGTCATCAGTGAGCGCTCGTGGTGAAACGATTGGTTGATTATTAATAATAATTTGAGGATCACCTGGTTACCTGAGCTAAATGCAGAAAGCTTTTAGAAATCTAAAAACATGAACCACGTTACAGGCTCTGAGACAAAAACAAATAAAGTAGAACGAAGAAATCAAAATATTAGATTTCTTTTATTAAAGGGTTTCTTTAGCGAGCCTTTTGATTCTGATCTACAAAGCCTTTTCAACTATATTTAAAAAAACAAAACCTGTGGCCCGCGAGCGATTCTAACGCCACAATTTTGGCCCGGAAGAAAAAAAGTTTGTACACCGCTGGTGTACGAGCATCACCGCTTGATGCTCTGGAGAGAGATGATGCTTGTATATAGCGCCCTCTGCTGGTGACAGCCGGGACTAGAACTGCTACTTTAATTCAACACTACTCAAATGAAATGCTATTTGACAGTAAATCAAATAATCTAATCTATTGGTGCATATTGGAGATAAAATGAGAGTCTGATATCAGAATATTATGATTGATTAATCTGCTCTCATAAAAAAAATCAACACAGGACTTTAGAATGAAACAAAAAGCAGCGCAGGATAGCGTAGCGGTAATGCCAGGCGGCCCATGAATGGACTTTGTTAATATCATCCCCCTCTCTCTTCAGCTGTCGTCTCTGATAAAAACACAAAGACGACGCAGGACTTAATAAATTAAATTAAAAAGGCGGCAACATAAAATGTGAAATCCGTGACGGCGTCTGAAAACTTTCTGAATGTTTTTATTTACAGATTCTTTTTCTTCACTTTCTGCTTCATCAGGGAGTTTGTTCTTCTCTAAAGCTCGCTCTCTTTCTCTCCTCCTCAGTTCGACCAGCATGAATAAGCACTGGGAGGCGGAGCTAGAGGCGCTGAAGGGGAACAACGCCAAGCTAACGGCGGCTCTGCTGGAGTCCACTGCTAACGTGAAGCAGTGGAAGCAGCAGCTGTCGGCCTATCAGGAGGAGGCGGAGCGGCTTCACAAACGGGTATCAGCTCACAGGTCCAATGAAAACAGACGTGTGGACGTGTGTTTGTTGTTTACAGCGAGGTGATGGAGATGTTTTTTTGTGTCCCAGGTGACGGAGCTGGAGTGCGTGAGCGGCACGACGACCGTGATCAAATCCCAAAAGAGCGAGCTGAACCACACGATAGAGGAGCTGGAGCTCGCTCTGAAGGCCAAGGAGGAGGTACCCGGAGAGAGATACAGAATCATTAGAAAGAGAACTCATCTTAAACTCTTCTCATGAACTCTTTGTGTCTGCAGGAGCTGGAGAGACTGAAAGAGGAGGTGGTGAGTGCCAACGAGTTCCAGTCTCAAAGAGACTCGCTCACACACAAACTGAAGGTGAGTCAGACACCTGCAGCTCGTCTGCTTCACCTCCTCAAACCATCCAGCTTTTATATGATGTCGTCTTCTTAATGTCTTTTCTTTCTGGTTTTACTATTTTATCTTCTTTTACTTCTTACTGTTCTTTTATTTATGCTCTTATCTTAACTCCTCTTCTGTTTGAACTTGGAAATTTTTTATCTTACTTACTTTGTCTATTTATGTTTTATATTTATATTTACTTTTTATTTTTATTAATATTATTGTTTTTATTATATTATATTTATTATATGTTATTGTCTTTTGATGATTTATTCACTTGTTTCTATTTCTTTTCCTGCTCTTACCTTCTTATTGTTCTCTTTTGATTTGCTTTGAGCTCTTTTAGTTTCTTAAATCTTTTTAAATCTTTGGTCCTCTTGATCTCAGCTCGTGTTGTTGATGATGGTTCTTATGTTCTTGTGATGGTTCTTATGATGTTCTCATGATGGTTCTTGTGATGGTTCTTGTGATGGTTCTTATGATGGTTCTTATGATGTTCTGATGATGGTTCTTGTGATGGTTCTTGTAATGGTTCTTATGATGGTTCTTATGATGTTCTGATGATGGTTCTTGTGATGGTTCTTATGATGTTCTGATGATGGTTCTTGTGATGGTTCTTGTGATGGTTCTTGTGAAGGTTCTTGTGATGTTTCTTGTGATGGTTCTTATGATGGTTCTTGTGATGGTTCTTGTGATGGTTCTTATGATGGTTCTTATGATGGTTCTAATGATGGTTCTTGTGAAGGTTCTTGTGAAGGTTCTTGTGATGGTTCTTATGATGGTTCTTGTGATGGTTCTTATGATGGTTCTTGTGATGGTTCTTATGATGGTTCTAATGATGGTTCTTGTGAAGGTTCTTGTGAAGGTTCTTGTGATGGTTCTTGTGATGTTTCTTGTGATGGTTCTTATGATGGTTCTAATGATGGTTCTTGTGAAGGTTCTTGTGAAGGTTCTTGTGATGGTTCTTGTGAAGGTTCTTGTGATGGTTCTTGTGATGGTTCTACTGATGGTTCTTGTGATGGTTCTTATGATGGTTCTTGTGATGTTCTTGTGATGGTTCTTATGATGGTTCTTGTGATGGTTCTTATGATGGTTCTCATGATGGTTCTTGTGATGGTTCTTATGATGGTTCTTGTGATGGTTCTTGTGATGGTTCTTATGATGGTTCTTGTGAAGGTTCTTGTGAAGGTTCTTGTGATGGTTCTAATGATGGTTCTTGTGAAGGTTCTTGTGAAGGTTCTTGTGATGGTTCTTGTGATGGTCCTTGTGATGGTTCTTGTGATGGTTCTAATGATGGTTCTTATGATGGTTCTTGTGAAGGTTCTTGTGATGGTTCTTGTGATGGTTCTTATGATGGTTCTTGTGATGGTTCTTGTGATGGTTCTTGTGATGGTTCTAATGATGGTTCTTGTGAAGGTTCTTGTGATGGTTCTTATGATGGTTCTTATGATGGTTCTTGTGAAGGTTCTTATGATGGTTCTTATGATGGTTCTAGTGATGGTTCTTGTGAAGGTTCTTGTGAAGGTTCTTGTGAAGGTTCTTGTGATGGTTCTTGTGATGGTTCTTGTGATGGTTCTTGTGATGTTCTTGTGATGGTTCTTATGATGGTTCTTGTGATGGTTCTTATGATGGTTCTTGTGATGGTTCTTATGATGGTTCTTGTGATGGTTCTTATGATGGTTCTTGTGAAGGTTCTTGTGAAGGTTCTTGTGATGGTTCTTATGATGGTTCTAGTGATGGTTCTTGTGAAGGTTCTTGTGATAGTTCTTGTGATGGTTCTTGTGATGGTTCTTGTGATGGTTCTAATGATGGTTCTTGTGATGGTTCTTGTGATGGTTCTTGTGAAGGTTCTTATGATGGTTCTTGTGATGGTTCTTGTGATGGTTCTTATGATGGTCGGGTTATATGTGTCTGTTGGGTATCGTGCACTTTGGGTTCTTTTCTGTTGAATTGTATTTAATCATTTTTAGTATTTTACATTTGTTATGTTCTTGCTGTTGTTTCTGTTCTTCTGTGTTTGGTTTAGTTTGTTCTTGTTT
>NC_083628.1:361864-371864 GCF_963584025.1 Labrus mixtus
CCATGCCTTCCCTCCGCTCTGCGCTGGAACCACTCCGGAAACACGCTCCAAAAAAATAACAAAACTCTGAATCGACTCTGACTTCTCTTTTCGTCTCTTGAATGTCTTTTTCCATTTGACGAGACTTTCGATTTTTATTTTTTTTTTTAAATCTTTTTGCTTCTTTAACCACGAAGACTTTTCGTTTCTTCTCTTCGGTGCACTTCTCGGTCGCCCTCGAGTCGGCGATTGTTTGTTTCTTCTTCCTCGCGTCATCGTCAGCCAAATAAACACTCGAGAAGAACGCCAACGCTCTGAGATTTTCATTGGAACTCGAGTTTCGTTTCTCCAGTGACTGAATCCACCAATGAACTGCCAAATGTAGAAAAAAGAACGTCCTGATTCTTCTACGGTACATGAGCAATATGAAAAGGGAGAAAAAAAAAACACTTTTCACTCATTTTCAGGTAATTTTCCTCTCCCATGCTGAGGACACAAGCGAGGCGGGACTTTCTTTGGATACACTTTTTTTAAAGAATACTACGATGACGACTTGATAGTGCACTTGTAAAAAAAATGGCGTCTGTGTGTACGAGTGAATCTTTTCCCTTCTTGTTTTGACTTGAAGTGCAATGATTGAATCCTGTTTTTCTTCTTTTTCTTAATTTATGACTTCACTGTTACTCAATCTGTGCTCGAGCAGAGATGTTTTATTGTCTGGTACGTGAGTGTTTAAGACGGTTTTGTTTCGTCTGCAATATTTTTTGAAGTATTTATGAGCGGACGTGAGAATATATTCGCAGGAAAGGATTTGAAGAGAATCGTCTTTTCTTTTGCCAAATAACACTTCTCCTGCACAGAGTCGAATTCTGCAGATGTTGCCTTTGGTACAGAGATGCATCAATGGTAGCTACGTAGCGCTTTCTTTCTTTTGGTTGGATTTACAAATTGCCAAAAAACACAGCGTGGTTAAGGAGGCGTGAGGTACGTACACCTGGAGAACACTACTTAAGGGCTTGTTGACGACACGTGTGGGAGACTTGAATGACTTTATCACGGTGAAAATTATGAATATTTCAGATCGAAAGGGGACAAAAAATTATTTGGATGAGTCTTTTAAATGTTGATGATTATTATGACCACATGCTTCAAAACACAAATTGTAATTTTTGAGTTTATAGTAAAACAAAAACCAAATGGAAATCATGCTGCTGTGTCCGTTCTTCCAACGTCTGGTTTCATCTCGTCTGTGGTGCTGTGATTGTTTTTATGTCCACAGGACGACGCATCGACTTCAGAGAAAGAAGAGCACAGGTCATATTCATATTTTGCTTCTTATGGTCGGTAGAAGTTTCTGTTTCCCCTGATTTAGAATACACAAACAGCTGCTTTCACACCTGCACAAAAATCTTCAACAACAGGGAGCGTTCAAAAACAAACTGGTGCTTGATTTTATTTTGGAAAGGGTAAAATATATATATATAACAGGGATATAGAAAGCCAAGAGGAATGTCATGATAAGGAAACAAAATAGCCAAAAAGAAAACCTTAAAAAGTACATGAACATTTGTACGCTTTAAAAATCATTTCAAATATGAAGTTTTTCAATAAATACTTCAATACATTTAGGCATGCGGATATAGTTTTCATGATTTACAATTTCATTACAGTAAAATAATTAATAAAATGACTTTTTCTTCTTAATTATTGCACTTACGTTGTGATGGGTTCGTCCTAAAACCAGTCACATGCATAAGGTCATAAAAGGTTAAACAAACGTCAGATTTGGTCATGTTAACGGTGAAAGTAAATCTACGCAGTTCAGATTCTACAAGTTAAACATTAAGGTAAAAAAAAAAAGAGAAGCACAATGGTATCTTAAACCCAAAACAAACAAAAGAAACAATAAAAGTGAGGGAGTAACTGTCCAAAATGTACGTTTAAACACGATCTGAAACCATGTTTAGTATCATCAAAGATCTTCACATGGAAACGGTTTGAGCTAAGCTGTCGATGATTTTAAACCTTAGTTAACATGTTTTCTAATAACAGCTGCGACTCCATGCTTTAAGGAAAAGGTTTACGGTTTGCAATCCTCTGCTGAGAGTTAGACGAGAAGTTTGATACCACACATACTCCATACTGTAGATATGATGTTAGCTAGCTTAGCATAAATGCTAAAAACAAGGGAGAATCTGACTTTCGTTTGCTGTTTTTAATCAGAAAATTGTTCACATCTTCTCATCCAATTCTCAGCAACAAAATAAACAAACACTTTTCCAAAAGAGTCAAACTACTCCTTTAAATTTAGCCATCAGTGCATGACTTATAAAAAAACAGAAGGGTCAGTGTGAGTTTTCAGGTTTGACACAGTTAACATGTAATGAGAGACTCGTATAAAATCACACACACACACAAACACAACAAACTCCAGTAAGTAAGGAACAAAAGAAGGCAGTGGAACGAGAGAGGACTCTCTTATAGATAAATGTAAAGATGTAAAAAATAAAAAATAAATACAGACGTCATAAGATCTGAATGTTGTCAGTTTGTGGAGAGCAGAAGGCTGCGTCAGTAACCAGCAGAGGGCGATAAAGCCTCAGACTTTAATCTCGCCGACAGACTTCAAATATTCTGGCTTTGTTAAACATTTGTTTTTTTTAAATATTTTGAATGGGGGCGTGACCTGAAGACCCCGTAACATACATTTAAACTGTTTCTATGATAAATAACTTTGCAGATTATTTTTGATTAAGCGGTTAGTCTAGAAAATAGTGAAAAATTCCCCGAAAGATGTATTTTTGTTTTTCTTAATCTAAAAAGTCCCAAAACCAAACATATTCATGTAGCGATAACTAAAACATTTTTTTTTAAAAAGGAGTCATCATCATCATACTGGAAACAGTTTTAACAGTTAAACGATGTGTAAAGCAACAATATGTAGGAATTTGGCGCCCACCGAAGGTCTCAGACTGCAATTGTGTTCTGACAAAAAGAGAGCGCAAAGATGGTAAAGACGTGAGAGGCCAAAGACCCACGTCCACTGACGACATTCAGTAATATTAACGGATTTTGAGCTCATCTGACTACTGAAACCTGAGACATGCCTCGAGTTAGACGACTTTCTGCAGCCGGTAAAGCTGCTAAACATGAGACAACGATACAAGCTAAGGTTACGTCTCAGTTTGTTCTGCATAATGTCTGCATCTCTCTCTCTCTGTTCTTAGCTTCACCCGTCAGCGTCCCCGTCCTCTTAGTCTCAGCCGTCGTATCAAACAGTACAGAGACGAGCTAACTGGCTGCTTTGTAGCTGAAGGCTGCTGAGTGAACTAGTCACATAAAGACATATGCACCTCATGACATCACAAAGCTACATGGTGCTGAAAACAGGTGACTGGGCGCTCTGTGGACACCAGAGAGACATCGTTCTCCCTGTTGAATGTTATAGTTCTCGTAGATCGACTTTGAAGCGACTGTTTTTAGGACGACAAGTTACAGATTGTTGCTTTAAACCGTTGAAGATTGAATTTTCTTGTGATGTTTGAAGTATCGAGAAGGTGGTTTAACGGTGATGTAACATAAATAAATGGAGGGTGACCACGACAGCAAACATCACAACATCATATTCATCCATCCATCTGAAGAGTCAAAGCACATTCAGCCAATCACAGACAAGACGATGTTCAAGTAATGGCTCATATATAAACGTGTGCTGAAGTATAAACAGTACATGTGTAAGTATATTTATGTCTTTGAAATACTGACGCGGTCAAAAAGGCGTCCTGCGAGGAAAAAAAGAGATCAAACGATGGTCTGAAAAACGACAGCTGTTCGTGAGTTAACATCTCCAGTGTTTGTTTTTTCAGGTTTATTTATAATTCTTTGGAAATAGTTGCGTTAGCTTAAGCGTTAGCATTAAGCTCTCAGGGATCCCGTCTGAGATGAGACAGCTGTGACGGAGCAGGTTCAGACGTTTGTTTTCAGATTTCTGGTCCGGCTGTGCGGAGCTCGTTTTAAATCCCGTCTGGGCTGCGAGTAAACCGTTTTTATTTGGATCATATCCGAACATAGACTCTCTCTCTCTCTCTTCTAAACTGCTGCGTCATGCATCTCTACATCATCTACTTCTAAGTCATATCTCTATAAACATCGATGGCTTTCACTCCTATTACAAAGTCGTTCAAATCAGTGAGTTCTTAAACGTTTGGTTTTCTGGTTTTGACGACATCCTGATCACCGACGAATTAGTTATGAGCACTTCCTGTTAGCCGTGTATCCATGGAGACGTACAGACAAACGTCATTGGATGACTTTGATGTTTGACTCCACCAGCTTCACCACCGTTTCCTTTAAAATGCACCGTTATGACCTCATGTTTAAAAAGGTGGCGCCCCCCAGACCGGTCTGCATCGCTAAGTCTCCCAGCATGCTTTGCACAGGAAGCAGCGATTGCAATAAAACAGTGAATGAAAGAGGGAAAGTTTGCAATCGCGTTAGGTCGCATTCAGCGGGTGATGGTGGCGGCTTCACTTACGGCGTATCCCGTATACTCGTAAATAATGCAGCGCCGTAACTCTCTGCGTTCTATTCTAGCATATCGATCATTAAGGTGTTAAAAGTGCGTCTTAGACATTGAATTTTCTGGTAAATTAAAAACTCTTCCTCTCGTTATATTTTTCTCTTTAAAGGTTCTATATGTAACTTTTTCTTTATGTATAAATCGTTTTTTATCGCCCATCATTAAGCGAACAGTTAACTGATGTGAAGTAGATGTTCACTGTGTTGCCTGTATAAAAAGTTTCCCCGGGTCGTATTTTCCGCGAAAAGCTCCAGGGACATTTTATGCACGTTCTCAACGTCCTCCTCACTCTGCTCCGCTTACAGAGAGCAACAGTACAAACTCATCACGCACTCCCAGCCTGCAGAGACTGAATACAGACACACAGACTCCTTCACATGACCTCTTACCTCGTCTGTAAACATTATGCCGGTAAATATCCAGTGTTTGGCGGCCGATGATGATGCTCGTTTGTGGACGCGAGGGAGAGCGAGCAACAAGTAACTGGTGCAGTTCACCTAACGGCCATGCGGTGTCGCTACAAACGCAGTATTTTTTTAAAGTTACATATAACCACTTTAAGTATTTCTGTGTTTTTAAATCTGTTGGAAAGTGACGACGCTCAAACATGGCTGATGTGTTGACTCTTACTTTTTGCATACAGTCAGACTCATGAAGCTCCGCCCAGCAGCTGGATTTTTCTTCATTGAAGGACGAAGTGGGAGGCGGCCTATTCTTCACACATGTTCAGATGCACTGGAGCACGCCGTACCCATCGCCGTGACACGGTTAAAGTCCTCCTGCGCGTGTACAGAAGAGTTTCAGCGGGAGACGAAAAAGCAGAAACACTCGCGTCCTAAAAACAAACCCATCACAGCACGCTACAGTACGACTGACGTGTAGACCGACGTAATGAGAGGTTAGAGGTTGTATCCTCGCCACGAATGCCACAGCAACGACATAAAAAAAAAAGATTAGTGGTCCATCTTTACAAACACACAGAAGTATTTCAAAATAAAACCAAAAAATACTTCTGAGCAGTTTCAGATATAAAAAAAAAATCAAGGTCTTTGTTCAATCTTTAACCGCGGCGTTAGCCTTCGTTTTCTTTTCGCTTCGGCGCCACAAATCCTCCAAAAGGTGAGCGTTTTTAAAAAAAGAAACTAGTTTTCCCAGTCAGTGCAGGGGAGGCCCTCGTCTTCAGACTCGGACTCGGGTGAAGCCTCTTTGATTCTCCGCAGGGCCTCGTGGATGCTGCGGGTCAGAGCGTCGGCAGAGTGGTGGTAGCTCTTGGCGTGACGCTGCTGCTCCGGTCGGGTCCGCACCTTCCTCAGCCGGACGCCCTGACGGATCTGGGCCAGGATGTTGTCGCCGTCGTCGTCCGGGTCCGGGGCCAGGACTCGCAGCTCGGCCTTCCTCAGGTGGAAACTCCCCCGTTTGAGGGAGGCGAGGACCTCGTCCATCGGGGAACCCGCTGCGGACACACAAACGACGGAAAGTTAAAAACAAAACTTTATAAAATGTTAAAACAGTTCTTCAGGGATAAAGGTGTAGTACCCTATTTAAGCAAACACTCATTTAAAGTATTAACAACTGGCTTCACAACATGTGCTCGGCTAATTCTTAGATTTTGGAAAGAATCAAGAACTCTGACACTGAAAATGTGGAAAGAAGAAATGATGACAATAACTGCTGGAAAAATGACATTTCTAAGGAGCAATGGGACAATTTTAGTCAGTTTATATCAGGAGAACACAACACATCACTGCCAGGGTGTTTGTTTGTAAGCACATGTCATCTGCCCTCCTTCTGGTGATACACTGTTGATACTTTCTGCATCGTTGTATCTAATTTCTGTCATCCATTTATTGTTGTTTATGTTTCCTGCCTGTTTCGTTGTTCCCTTTTAGTCTGTTTGTTTTTGTTTTTATAATTGTTTTCTATTATAATGTTGTTATAAAAATCAATAAAATATCAATTATAAAAAAAAAACCCCACAGTTACTTTAGGTAAAAACACAAGAGCCCGAGTCCTCTTGGTGTGTTTCTTTGATCTTTTCAGAGGGGGGTTGTTGACGTCATCTGCGCTCTGATGATTTATGATAGACCGGTAAATATTTCAGCCTGAAACTTTGTCCACAGGGGGCGCCAGAGTGACATAACATGAGTTCCTCACAGGAGCTTTTTAACTACATCAAATACTTTATGTTTTATAATGAATGGGTTTTTTGAGTTTCCTTCTCACCCCTCCTCCACGATGAAGAGTCGAGCGAGGCGGTCTTCTTCAGCTTCTTCCTCGCCGTCAGCAGCTGACTGCTGTCGAAGAATCGAGGGGAAAACGGAGCCAAAGGCAGAGAGGAAGGTTCTGACTCGCGAGGATGGAGCCGCACCAGCCTCTCTGAGGGATTCTTCTCACCCGGATTGTCCTCTAAAGAAGGAGGAGGAGGAGGGGGAGGGGGAGGAGGAGGAGGGGGGGGAGGACCCAGTGATAAAACAGATGGGGTCGTTGAGAGGGGAGGTAGGGAGAGGAAGGGAGGGGAGGAGTCCAGACTTTGGAGCTGAACGGTGGGTAGAGACTCGCAGGCGCAGGAGTCGGGTGGAGGAGGAGCGGAGAGTTCTGGGAGGTCGGAGTCGAAGACCTCGGTCTGGACGCTGGTCGTCTGAGTGCTGGGCTGCTGAGCGTCTCTCCTCCTGCAGTGAGGCTGAGTCAGACGCAGCCGAGTCGACTTCAGAGTCACCTGACCGGGATAACGCTGAGGAGGAGTCCACAAGGACCGTCAGTCAACACACACACACACACACACACACACACACACACACACACACACACACACACACACACACACACACACACACACACACACACACACACACACACACACACACACACACACACACACACACACACACACACACACACACACACACACACACACACACACACACACACACACACACACACACACACACACACACACACACACACACACACACACACACACACACACACACACACACACACACACACACACACACACACACACACACACACACACACACACACACTCTCTCTCTACCTGTTTGAGGCTGCGCAGTCTGTCCAGAGTCCTCTGCCTCTCCTGACACACTCTGGCGTTACTCTTGGCTTCATCTTCCTCGTCGTCTGCTCCCTTTACACAAAACAAAATCAGAATTAGTAACAAGTCAAGGATGGTGTAGTGACGATCTAATGTCCAAATTTCTTATCTTGTTTTAGTCACTTGTGTAGGTGTATGGAAAGTTCTTGATGCGTAAAACATAAACAAATGTCCAAAATTAAAATACTTTCTGATGTTCCAGTTTATTGTCACATACGAAGCAGACAAACCGTGATGATGATATGATGAGTTGTTATTTCTGAGATTACACTGTTGTCGTTCTTTTGTTGTGTTAAATAGCCTACGTGCGTTATGTTGTGTTACGGTAAGAAACGGATGTTCCCACCACCTATGCCCCCGTTTCCTGTTCACCTGTGACATAAACACTCAACCAACCACCTGACCAATTAACCCAAATGATCAGTTATCACCACCTAGTGTCCAAATTGAGTACATAAATAAACATAGAAACAAAACCCATTGAAATACAATACATAAACACACACGCACTGAATTGGCTCCTACAGATGGTCTTCAGGTTCTGTGAAACACTAAGTAGAAGATCTGTGAACTTAACGACCAGACCCCAAAGAAAATGATGGAGGTCTTCTGGGATACCAAGTGGACTGTTTTTTAGGGGGCATGAAAGCAAAGCAGTGAACACTGAAACTCCTTTTTTTTTTTTTTGGGTGATAAGGTGAACAAAATTAAACAAGAATATATAGACATGACAACTAAAGCGAGAACAAATAAACAAAGACAAAAAAATAAATAAAACTGACAAAAAATAGCAAAACATAAGCAAAGATACAGAGCAACAATACAGACGAAATACATTTAAATGAGATGAAAGTCGAGCAATGATTTTTATGTTCAGGTGTGTTAGAAAGGTGTGAATGTGTTCGTGGCAGCGTGATGCATTAAAGTGTGGAATTTAGTGAGAAAACAAACAAAAATATAAATAAATGAAAAATTAGTGAGAGAAAAAAAAAGGTATATATGCATGTAAACATTAATGGAAAGAAGATAAAATTATATAAACGTAATCATGTGACCATCATAAAAAGAGACGTGATGGTAATAAATATATATATATATATTTATATAAATATATACGTACACATGTACATCCATAGGTGCACGCTGAAACTCCTGACAGAAAGAGCGAGTGACACTAAAGCTAAATCATTTCTTTAGACACAGCCGAGGAGCTGTAATTATTGAGTCTTACCTGTTGCAGGGAGTGCGGAGAATCACCGTCACCTTGTCTCTGCTGAATCTTCTGGTTGTGATTTACGACACAGATTTCCTGATGAAGACAAAACGCTCATGAGTGAATCTGCTCTTAAGATTCTCTCTCTGGAGACCGCGTGTCCTGACGGCGAGCGTGCGTACCTTCTTGTTTTTGAGGTAGACTTTCTTGGCGGTGATGCGTCCTCTTCGGGCCTCGAGCTGCCGCGTCCTCTGCTGCAGGACGCAGAGTTCTTCTTCTCTGAGGGGGGATGGCGGGGCAGCGGGGTCCTCTTCACCCTTCATGGCATCGGGACTCTCGAAGGCATCGTAGTACACGACTTCATCCTGTCGCTCTGGACGACAAATCAGAGAAGATGATAACGCCGCAGACGCTGGACCAAGGAGAAGTTCTCTCTCTCTCTCTCTCTCTGTCCCTCCTCTCTCTCTGTCCCTCCTCTCTCTCTCTTTGTCCCTCCCCTCCTCTCTCTCTCTCTCTCTTTGTCCCTCTCCTCCTCTCTCTCTCTCTCTCTCTTTGTCCCTCCCCTCCTCTCTCTCTCTTTGTCCCTCTCCTCCTCTCTCTCTCTTTGTCCCTCTCCTCCTCTCTCTCTCTTTGTCCCTCCTCTCTCTCTCTCTCTCTTTGTCCCTCTCCTCCTCTGTCTCTCTCTCTCTCTTTGTCCCTCTCCTCCTCTCTCTCTCTCTCTCTTTGTCCCTCTCCTCCTCTCTCTCTCTCTCTCTCTTTGTCCCTCCCCTCCTCTCTATCTCTCTCTCTTTGTCCCTCTCCTCCTCTCTCTCTCTCTCTCTCTGTCCCTCTCCTCCTCTCTCTCTCTCTCTCTCTGTCCCTCTCCTCCTCTCTCTCTCTCTCTCTTTGTCCCTCTCCTCCTCTCTCTCTCTCTCTCTCTTTGTCCCTCCCCTCCTCTCTCTCTCTTTGTCCCTCTCCTCCTCTCTCTCTCTCTCTCTTTGTCCCTCTCCTCAACTCTCTCTCTCTCTCTTTGTCCCTCTCCTCCTCTCTCTCTCTTTGTCCCTCCCCTCCTCTCTCTCTCTCTCTCTTTGTCCCTCTCCTCCTCTCTCTCTCTCTCTCTTTGTCCCTCTCCTCC
>NC_083628.1:376864-409364 GCF_963584025.1 Labrus mixtus
TTACATGTCATTAAAGAGACGGCAGCATTTGCTCTCTGTGTCGGCTCACACCTGTAAGTGTTTCCCTCATGAATAAAAACAACAACACAGATTGTAGGTAAAACATTTCACAACGGTTTAGTAGCTGCTGTCTTCAGGTGAGCTGACAGCGTGCTCTGTGTGATACTAAAAGCAGACAGGACGCAGCGGGGGGGAAGTCGTCCCTCCTTTAACACCTCTGGACGACAGCTGCTGGTGACAAAACGCAGACGTGTCAGTCTCACTCAAGATAGAAAGTGACGCCATGTTCTCGTGGTTATCTCATTTGGTTAAAATAGCAACTTAAAAAAAATGTTCAGTGCGTGACAGAGGGGGAGATACCAGGCAGACAGATTGTGAAGGAGGGAGGGATGTAACTTTAGTTTTTACTACAAATGTAAAAGTTCAGTTCAGAGACAGTTCAGAGCACTGGTTTGTTTACATCAGGGTCACAGCAAGGGCCACATTCATTTACTTCTCACTGCCAGGGGGCCAAATTGTAGTATACAAAAACGATTACAGTCGATAATGTCGCAAATTTAACTCAACATATACCAGTGATCAAATATCATTCTGGACGTATTTCTTGTTTTCAGGATTTCATGGCAGATTTTGTCATGTTTTCTTCATGTTTACAATTAACTGATATGTAAAAATTGACCTGAGGGTCACATTGAGGGTTGATGGGGGGCCGCATGGAGCCCCCGGGCCACATGTAGCCAGGTCATCCCGTTTGGATCACGAGTCCAGACGACAACATATTGCCCGGTGGATATTTTCTGTCTTCAGTTAAAGAAATGTTGGTGCCACATATCAATATTTAAATTTGGAGAAAAAAAACAGCGCTGTGAACAGATTTCCTGTCCGATGGCCTCCGTAATCCTACAAGCAGACGGCCCGGGTTCAAGTCTGAGTTTACTTTCCCTTTATTTCTGATGTTTTACATCAGAAACATCTTCTGGATTTCAGGTCATAATGGACAGAAAAAACAGCTGAAAACAAACGAGACTCGCAGCGCTAATCTGACCTTTTTAATCTTAATAATCAGTCCGATGCTTTTCAATATTTAGCTCATCTCTTGACTTTCATTCTGGTCTTTGATCTTCCTACTTTGGATATGATGCAGAGTGATGTTTTCAGAATTTGTGTAGAATTTGCATCCCAGCTGGGGGTAAACACAGCGGCCATGACAACCGTTGCTATGTGACGATGCAGCTGATGTGAAACAGTAACTGGAGCTCAGCGTGCCACAAAAGGTATCTCGGACACATTGCGGAGGAACCACATGATTAATGCACGGCTGCCCTTTGACCTCCAGGTAACAGAACACTCGCAGTGCAGCGCTTCAGTGCAGCAACGATCCACCCCGTCAACGAGCCGCTCGCTGAAAACACTCGACACCTTTTGTTTGTCGCTTCATTCAGGTGAGCTTTCATTCACTGCTCCACCTGCTCGCTCATTCAGAGGAATCCAACAATCAGCTCAACAGGAGGGGGGGAACGGGACAGCCAAGTGTTAAAAATGGCCGCCGCCGTGACAAGGCGATTCATCCTGAACTACTTTTCATAATCAAACTGAACAACAACTCCTTTTCCAAGAGTCTGAATTCAATAAATAAGGAAAGTTATTTAAACGAGCGATGGTTTGCACTCCGCTGGATGGAGGCCTGCATGTAATGCCAATACTTTAACACAAATGTGACGCAGTCAGATGAAGCTCAAGCTCGCCATCAGCTTCCCTGCAGATCAACTGATGCAAATTTAGAACATTTATTTACACACAGGCAAATATCGTTTTTCAAAGTGATTCTAAAGCCGTTTTCACATCTGCTCCCTGATAAGATCTAGATCATTTCAGGAGGACTGCTCTGGCTGTTCTCCTGAACAGGGAGACTATCCCTGTCAGACATGGGGGGAGGGGAGTGTGGGGGTCTCCTGAGGTAAGACGTGATGCAAAAAATAAAAACAAGCGGCAGTAGTGGAAGCGTTCACACATGCAGCTCCTCCTGGGGGAAAAAAATCAGGATTTTTCTGAAAGTGTGAAAGCCCTGCATCGGTTTGCTTTCAGGTCTTACAGCAGGCTGCTTGAAAAAATCCAACAATGGGGGCACTGGAAGCCTAGTGGTCAGTGTGTGCACCCCATGTATGGAGGCCCTTCAAGCGGACGACCCGGGTTTGAATCCGACCTGTGGCTCCTTCCCTGCATGTCATTCCCCTCTCTCTCTCTCTCTCTTTGTTTTCTGAATCTATCCACCGTCCTGTCTCCAAAATAAAAGGCGTAAAAAGCCCAAAATTTAAAAATCCAACAAGCAGCTTTGTGCCCCACAGAACTGGGACGGGTTAAGTTCAGAGGATTTCTGGACTTTCTCTCCACAGGTTGGTAAACTGTGAGCTGGTTCTTTCCCCCCCTGCAGGAAAGTGCATTGAGCCGGATTATCTTGAGACGTAAGCGTATTGTTTGAGTATCACAAATGTTTCCTGTGATGCAGTAAAGACTTCAGTTATGTTGACAGAAATAAGTAAGAAAAGTTTATACTGAACTGAAGAAATCTTTTCTGTGACTTTAAAGACTTCTCCGTGCCACAACTTTAAAATATGACAAATTTAAAAAGAGACATATTTTCTCCTCCTAACCCCACAAAGTTTTCCTCTCAACATTCCTTTCACCATTCGACGCCTCTGGTCGACATGATTGAATCTTAATTCTGGTTCATTATAAGAGTCTGGCTCAGAGCGTGAAGCACTGTGGCGGCTTCACAACCTCACACGTGTGAATCACACTCAGATGAAGACGGGGAAGTCAGTCATTGTAGCAAGAAACTGACACTCTGCTGCTCGTCACCTTAGCGTCAACAATAGGATGCAAACTGTTTGTAAATTACAGTCTCCTCCTCCTCCCTCACTTTCCTAACAAAAGGAGAGAAAGAGTCTCCGGGATCTGCTGACTCATCAGTTTTTGGGAGAAACCAACCGCCTCTGCCGGGATCCCGGATCCATTTGCATACAGCTTTGTTTTCAGCCGTTGGATCATGGCCCTGAGGGCAGCAGGTGGTGGAGCTCAAACTTTTGGCTTCATGCAGTTAGAGAGTTCAGATTCTCAGGATAAAAAGCTGGATTCAGGGTGAGGAGGAGGTACACCTCAAGTCTCCAGGTAAAACTGAAGACTGGAAGCGTACACATTTTCTGCCCTAAATTTTCGGCTTCGCTTCACATTTGTCTGAGATCATCTGAGGGAAGTGGGAAGTAAAATCAGGCAAAATGAAAACCATCAGCTTGTAAGAAAGTTTAACCTTATATTTCATGAATTAGATTTAGCAGCAGAATGGCTGATTGCTGATTTTAGTCACCGTCTGTAACTTGTTTAAAATACTTCCAGCAGAGTGAGGCAGCTGACAGCAGGTTGGAGTTTTTTTATCTTAGCGGACACATCGAGGTCTTCCTGAGAGGATGCGTTATCAAATAAATTAAAGTGACAGAACATCCCGTCGGACAGAGCCGTAAAATAAGATGTTAGCCAAGTTCCTTTTTTTAAGTTTTGTCTTTTATTCTTAGAATAACTTCAGAACAACTTGTAAACATGCACAGATTCAATTCTGCAACAGATTTTGAGATGCAGAGTTATCCTCATAAATCATACTGGTGACTGTGACTCAGCGGTCGGTTGTCCCCTAACCGGAAGGTCGGGGGTTCAATCCCCAGCTCCTGCAGCCACATGTCCGATGTGTCCTTGGGCAAGACACTTAACCCCAAGTTGCTCCCTCTACTTTATCGTCTGTGTATGAATGGATGAGTTACTTCTGATGGACTCTTTACTCAGCAGCTTCTACCATCAGTGTGTGAATGTGTAGGTGTGACCTGCGGTGTAAAAGCGCTTTAAGTAGTCAGAAGACTAGAAAAGAAATATACAAGCTCAAGTCCTTTTACCATTCCTGTATCTCTGTCTTTATTTAAAAAACAAAATCAAGTCTGTTTAATAAAAATAAAGTCTGGTAAATCGTGGGGCATTTTCAATTGTTTCAAATGGGAAGGAGCCCGGCGACAAGAGATCATGTCTAACCTACTACAGTAAGAGTAACTAAGGAGGGCGGAGCTTGACAAAGGATGACTTCCTGGTGTGGGCGGGGCTTGGCAAACATGTCCCAGCTGCAGCCCCTTAAATAATGTAATAACAAAAGAATGAATAATCTCCTGAAACAGCTGGACATTGTAGTTTTTTTTTAAAATCTCATGAGCATCTACTGCAGTTGTTTGGGGACTATTTTTAGCTGCGGATTAATCCTCATGCAGCGCTCTATAAGTATTTTACAGCAGCAGGATGACGTGTGTGTGTGAGCTTCAGTGAAAATGAACTACAGTTTGTGAGTTCATGTTAAAGCAGAAACATGTCAGCCGGTGCAACAGTGCTGCTCATTGATGTGTTTTTTTTTATTAAACTGTGGACAACAAAGGAGCGCTCCAGCTCAGAGGATAAAGTTCCTGCATGTCAACCTTTGCACACACGATAATCTTTAGTATCAATTCATTGATTCAAAGACCGTAACAAAACTCTTCTGCATCATCAAAAAAAAGTGCTCCATACATTTTTTTTTACATTTCTTAACTTAGATCAGCACTACGCCCATGGACCCAAATACCATCATAATGCACGCTCATTAACACACACCCACGCAGATGCTTGTGTGTGACACGACGCTGTGTGAGGAATGCAGTTTAGAAAAAGCGAGAGTAGTCACAACACAAGAGAGGGTGAAAACTGAGAGTCTATGAGAGAGAAGAGGGCGAGAGGGAAACCGCACGTGTCCGGTTTAAACGCCACTAACTGCTGTGTGACATCATGTTAAATCAGGCACAGGTTGCATAGTTTAGTCTAATTCAATAACCCCCCCCCCCCCCCCCCCCCGAGCATGTTGGCTCACAGCACACACAGACTTTGGAGGAGTTTGTTCTCTTTCTGTGTTTCTCTGTTGGACGAGTTATTTTTGGCTCTGTTCTCTAACATTCTCTCTTCCGTTTATATTTTTAGACCGGCTGGATTGGACTCAGAGTCTCGTGCAGTTACATGGAACAGACACACCTGTATGTGCTGGATTTTTAAAGCGCAGAGGCCTCGTCTGAAATCACTCCCTTTTGAACCATGCCAGGGTCCTATATATTTAGGGTCCTTCAGTCAGTGCAGGCTTAACAACATTGTCCAATTTATGCTCTCCTTAGAAATGTTTTCCAGCTCCTCCGGGGGATCCCGAGCCCCAATTCAAAGCAGACACTCCTTCATGGAGCAGAAACTCACCTCTGACACTGAAGCTTCAGTGTTTATCCAGCTCTGCATGGGTCTGTAAACCTTTCTGTGTTCTAACCTCTCTCCATTTTTCAAAAAGCATCTCCAATATTGATCCTAGTTTGAGCACATTTCTGCTCGTGGAGCTTATTAGAAACATGCAGAGGCTTTTTAGGTCGGGTACAATCACTTCTATCTGAACCACTTCTCTTGCCCGCTTCCATCGCTGCAACACCTGTTGACCTGATAACTGCTCTCATATCTGGCAAACCGAGGGGCGTCCAAAACGGCCGTGTGGGGGGGGGGGTCTTAAAAGCGCCTACCTTCTCTGGTCCAAACAAATCCAGAGCATTCAGGAGCAGAATCTAAAGTTAGAAGGAGGACATACTGACTGCTGCATTGTTGTCAGAGAAGCCAGCACTTCAACATGTTTCCTTAATGTCTGATAGTAAGATACCTTTATCATTTCACTCTCTACACATCTCGCTGACTGCTACTTTAATAAAAACCGTTGTCAACATGAATTTCCACCTTTGATTTCTTGCTGTATTGTTTCATTTAATGAAATGTTGAATTAATTATTTAAATCTGCTGTTGAATTTCAGGACTATCAAATGAATTTTTTCCAGATATAAGTCGTGTGACCTACTGACCCAAAGAGGCATGTGAGACTTCATGCCACCGTGTTATTAACGCCACGAGACACAATAGATCAGTCTGTGAATTACTTCCTTTTTTTTGAGGCATCAAATGAACTGAAAAGAACAAAGATGGAGAGCAGAAAGAGAGTAGAGAACAGAGGAGTGTGCTGAGGCTGCAGAATTACTGGGTGGTTTAGTGGCTGCTGTAATAATACTTATGCTGGTTGTTAAGCCGATCTGGGCGGGGGGGGAAAGCCTCTCTGGCTGATCCTCTGCCCTTCACAACCCCTGAATGCAAAGCTACAGGGTAGCACAGACGGGCTACTACACCAGCATCATCCCATGTACCCTCTGTAACAAACGCTAATGTCATTACAGCGGGCTTAGGAGCGTGGGCTCATACGAGGACATCACCGTGCGGTGGTTCAAGGCTCGTTTCCCAGCACCAACCTCGGCTTTTAAAAACCTCAAACCAGAAAAAAATGGCTGCTGGAGTACGAGCGTGTTCCAGGACGGACCAGATATCCGTTTACAGTGTGGTCTAAACCTCTTTAAATCAAATCCCGAAAACAGATGGGACTTGTTACTCTGTGTGTGTGTGTGTGTGTGTGTGTGTGTATTACCTTAATCTGCTGTCTGCGCAGCATGGCCAGCTCCCTCATGTCCCTGAAAGGCTGCAGCAGGTAGTGGTAGAGCTGAGTGGTCGCCTCCAGCAGCTCTCCGTACGCCTCGTCCTCCTCGGGGTACACCTGCAGCAGCTCCACCATGCTGTCCATGGCTTTGTGTTTGTCCAACACCTGGAAAGAAACGTGCAGAGGAAAGATGTAGCAGGGACGCTGGTGCGACATATATTTCATATCGACATGAAAGGACAACTTTGTACCATTTTAACATTTAGCTGAAATCAACTAAAGTAGAAAAAGGCCGACTGCGGATGGAAATCTTAAAAGTTCTTAGTAGACGACCAACAGAATACTTTTTGAGGGTGCTTATTTATGAGTTTCCCTTCAGAGCAGGGTTTTTGTTTTGGTTGTTGATTGGTTTCTAACACTGGTCAATATTGAAAAATACAGACACATTAGCAACCCCTAACTGTGAGCTAGCGAGCTTCTCGACCCTGTGCCCGCTCAGAAGAGACATAAAGATGTGATAGTTCAGGGTGCGGAGGGCTTAGCGGTTGGGTCGCGCCCCCTTGTACGGAGGCTTTGGTCCTAGCCAGCCTCTGGGGTCAAAGTTCAGGTCCAGCCTGTGGGTTTCCCTGGTTTCCTGCTCTATCCACTGTCCTTTTGAATAAAAGGCAAAAAAGCACCAAAAAAAAAATCTACAAATATATTTAACCAAATGCAAAACGCCCCAGATGGCAGGATGAGTCATCAACAGTTTGAAAGTTTTAAAATGATGACAAATTCTAAAAAAAAACACCATGAAGAATATTTACAACTTTTTTTTTAGTCCTTTTCATGGTTCAATTCTGATGCGGCGCCATGACAAAGCTGCGCCGCCGTCATTCAAAATGATTCCATAACATCGTAGCAGCAGGAGCTCCACATACACACAGTCAGACATGCACACACATACACACACACAGTGCTGCGCTCGCCCACTGACATCGCTGATCCCAACTCGCCTCTTAGAACACCTCTATCATGGACGAAAATCTTGCCTTTAAACAGCGGTCTGAAAAGGGATCCTGTCCTTGTGGGGTATTTAAAGTGTTAATGATATTAATATTATATAAAATAATAATAAAAAAGTATGTCACCATTACTCTTCCCACTGAGTATGAAATGACTTACTTTATAATCCTCCTCTCCAGAAGGTTCATGCATCTGAACCAAAACAGCCTCGTTAATAACGTTCATTATGTGTGAAGCGAGCTTTGCTAAATTCTTTGGAACAACTTGTTTTATGTGAAGCGGGCGTAATTCGGACTAATTCATGTTAACAATGAGTCCCAAACAAAAGCTTGCTCAAAGCTCAGGAGGGGAAAAAATAACAAGCCTAATCTATAAAAGTGAGCGAGAGAGCGAGAGCAGGTACAGCAGTGTGTGTGTGTGTGTGTGTGTGTGTGTGTGTGCTCAGGTAGATAACATATAATTTACAGTTTTTTAGTGCAGTACACAGAGAAGGAGGTGGCTCCAGCAGATGCTGATTCACGCCATATGTCCGGCCGTGCACAGACTCGTCATTGTTCAGCAGATAAACGCTATCAAAACAGCTATTGTACACACAAATACAATTCCTCTCCCGGCTCTCAGAAACCAGCATCTCCAATTCAAACAGCACAATACTCCTCCTTCACTCCCGCCTCAGATAATATTGAAATGTTCCTCCACCCAATCTTCATCCACAGCGCTGAATAAAGTGCTCTTCTCTCCGCAAGACGCCGTAGATATGAATAGAGACTCTTATATTAACTCCCGGGCTGATTTTTTCCAAAGCCCTTCACGTCGGGGCAGACACTGCACGATTCAGCTCGGAGACACTGCTCCTTCTGTTCACCTTGAGCCCCTGTCACTGTGGTAACCACTGGCCGATCGTACGCCGACTCTCTGCGCCTGTAGACGCTGCTGGACAGGAAACCCCTCGAGGCTAAATGAGCTGGTCCTGCCTGGTATCTAATAATCCAAACTGTAGATCAGATACTGGACTGAAATCTACAAGGATTGTCTTGATACTAGAATGTATAACTTCTAAACTATGAGATTAGCTCAAATCAAACTGTACTGGTACTAGGAGTGTGCGACATATATCGTTAATATCATAATTGTTGTTCATCGATGTGCAAAATGAGAAAATATCGAGTATGTCACACACGTTCACTGCATTTGATCGGGTCTTGTAGGACAGACTTCTGCACATGTGTGAAGAGAACACATGCTGTGTCCAAGCATCAAACAATTTAAGATAGCTCCAGAATTTTGTTATTTTTTATTTTTTACTTTTTTTATATTTTAATCGTCCCGCTTTATTCCTGTATTTCATTTAACCTAATTATAATTTTTGTTTGTCAGTTGTTTTTTTTCTTCTGTTTGTCTTTTTTTTTTTTGTCTTGTTACCCTTGTTGGGTATTGTTCTATATATTTTTTTGTCTGGTATTGTACTGTTGTAAAACATTTGAAAACAATAAAAATGTTGGTCAGATTAAAAAAAGATAGCGTAGCTGCCTGCATGGCTGAAGTTAAAAACCAGTAAACAAACTAATTCCCCCTTTGATTAAAGACTAGATCCTTGTTAGATAAAAGTTTTTCAAAAAGCATCTTATTGCCCTTAAAGCCTCGTTTCCACCAAGCGCTCTGGTTCAGTTCAGATTTGTACAGTACACATTTATTTTTGTGTTTTCCTCTGTTGAAAAGTTGGAAATGGTTCCAAAATAACCGATCGTACCGCCCAATGGTGAGCCCACTGGTGAGCCCAATGCTGAGCCCAATGGTGAGTCCAATGGTGAGCCCACTGGTGAGCCCAATGGTGAGCCCAATGGTGAGCCCACTGGTGAGCCCACTGGTGAGCCCACTGGTGAGCCCACTGGTGAGCCCACTGGTGAGCCCAATGGTGAGCCCACTGGTGAGCCCACTGGTGAGCCCAATGGTGACACTATTTTCTGAATCCAAAGTAATGCTCCTGAGCCAGTGGTTTCAATGGTTGGGCCAGTGATCTTTATAAAAACCAGTGACCCAGTGGACCAGTGGCAGATTTAAGTTCAGTTCAACTCCTGTTAATATATATATATATATATAATATGAACCTAAAGTTCCTCACAGCAGCTTCACAGAAATACTGACACAGAAGAATACAACATCCAGACCAGAGGTCTGACTGTAACTCTGACTGAACTGTACTTTCATTTTAAATCTTCGTATGCTAAATGTAGCTGATACCTCCATTCAGACAGCACTCCAGTAGCTGTGTAATTACAGAGCGCTCTGAGTGATATGAGCTGTAGCATAGCTGCTCCAGCCCTATCATCACGACTCACTCTTCCAGTTTGTCAGTCCTGAATCTGCTCCGTCTGGCTCGAGTACTTTTCTCTCTCTGGGTGCCTTTTAATTGAAACTTCTCACAGGAAGTAACACGCCTCGCCTGTGATCAGAGCAGACTTCTTTAATAGCTCTCTGATTGAATGAACGTCCTTTAGGAGATGTTAACAGCTAAATGAAATCCATGAAGGGAACACCAGTGATCTCTGTCTCATGAATAGAACAGAACCAACGCCGACTGTGAATCAACAGAACTCAGACACCAGAGCGCAAAGCTACTTTAAAAGCAGACTGAGCTAATGTTAGCATCAACGTCACACACACATGAAGACAGCAGGGAATGCCAAAGTGAAATAACTGTTTAACTCCACGCAGCCCTCATGACAATTAAGTCAACGTTTAATCACCCAATCTGTGGACTCAACATTATGGTCACAAATGTTATGGAAGAGCTTCACGCTGATTAGTCTCTGAAATAAGAAGTAGAACATTTCTATTATAATTTCCAAAAGCCCAACATTAGTTATTAAGTTTGTCTTATTCGAGTTATTCCCCAAAGACGCGGCGTCCGACAGCCTAGCGGTTATGTTGTGATCCCCGTGTACAGAGCCTAGAGTCCTTGATGCAGCGTCCATGGGTTCAAATCCGACCTCGGCCATTGGCTGCATGTCGTCCCCCACTCTCTCCTACCCAATTTCCCATTTCCTGTCTCTCTTCAGCTGTCCTATCCAATAAAAGCAAAAATGGTCCTGAAAATATTTTTAATATCCTCCATGAAAGTCCGTCTATTATACACTTTCATGCACGACCAAGAATGGGATCATCAGGTCATCACGTTTGAAAAGAAGGGTCCAGAAAAGTTTTTTCAGGAAAAGATTGTCCATGAAAGATATCAAAACTATGAATTCATTCTCCACAACGAAGCAGAAAACTGACTCATCAAATCAAAGACTAGTCATAGCTAATCTGGAACAAGAGGAGCAGGGACTCAGAGATTTTAGCTTTGTGCAGAGAGAAAACAGAAACACAGAAAAGTCAATAAAGCTGTTCTGATGGCACCAGCGGTTAGGACACGCCCCATTTACGGAGGCTATAGTCCTCCAAGCACATCGGGGTTCGAGTCTGACCTGCGGCTCCTTTTCCTACTCTATCCACTGTCCTGTCTAAAGAGGGGCAAAAGCCTTAAATCCTGAACAATAATCTAAAAGCAGAAGATATTTAATGTTCAAAGATATAAAAGACAGAAAAGCAGCAAAAAGTCACATTTGAGAGGCTGGAGATTCCCTCATATATGATCAAAACACCTTCTTAAAGAAACACTAGTCTGAGACATTTCATTAACTTTTGCTTGGGTCAGTCATTTTTAACGCTGCTGAGGTATCCTCACGTAAAGAGACACGTGTCACTTGACCTTTGACCCTCCTTGTTGTGTCCAAGTGTTAACAACAACACAGTTGTTCCTCACTTGCAGCAGGGAATCAATGAAGCTCAGCACAGACTTAACCATGAGAAAGAAGCATTAGATGTGATGGTCACATCAATAAAGACAGTAATCCCCTACAACTTGGAGAAATCATTCATCTTTGATTCCATGATTTTAGGAGGGAACGGCTCAAATTCACCACTTTGAATCTGTAAAATGTGAGGGCGAGATTGCTTAGGCTTCTCGTACCATGATTGTTTACTTTGAGTTTTGTCTGCTAGCTTGACAACTATAAGAATCCCTTTTTTACAATCTCTTCGGTCGTCAAGACAAAAATAATGTTGCAGCTTGACTCTGCCGTATCTACGAGCTGAAGCGTCTCAAATCAAACTGAACGGTCTCCATCTCCTTCAAACAAACAAGTCAGACATTGTTTAATGAAATAATCTTATTTCCTGGTTTGGCCGAGCCCTCTCACAGCTGTTTGTGCTTTGTGCGTCGATCAGCTGAACAAAACAAAAACAACAGAGGAGGAAGGAGGTGAGAGACTCTGCCTGGGGCTTTGTCTCCTCTCAAACACTCACACTGACTGTGACTAGGATTTCTATCTAGACTTTACAGTAACTCCTGCACTGTTCTAGTTGAACTAACCGAGAGGTCATGTTGTCATCGCACATTTCCTGCAGTAATGACATGCGTGTTGTGTTACATGCTTTCAGCTGTCCGGCTAACGCTGAAACAATCTCAACAGCTGTGGTGACACATCATTTCTCTAACTCCACCTCTGATTGTTCTCCCCGTTTCAATGTGACTCCCTTCAGACCATTCAGCCAACTGCAGTGTGCCGTCTGTGGCCGGACCGGATCATATTTCAGCCCTGTGAACGTGCAGCCGCAACAGATGGTAGATCACAGGAGAGGGAGGAGGGGAGGAGGGAAGGATAAAGGAAGAGGAGGAGAGTGAGCAGACCACAGCTACATTTACACCACAAGTACCAGGAACTTTAAGTCCCAGAAGATTCTTTCAAAAGTAACTAAAAGGTTCCTCCAATCCATTAGTGTTCAAGTTTCAAACATAGATGAGACAAATTAGTCTGTCAGAGTTTGCATGAGATATTAATTAAGGAAACATGTTGAAGTGCTGGCTTCTCTGACAACAATGCAGCAGCCAGTATGTCCTCCTTCTAACTTTAGATTCTGCTCCTGAATGTTCTGGATTTGTTTGGACCAGAGAAGGTAGGCGCTTTTAAGACACCCACCCACACGGCCGTTTTGGACGCCCCTCGGTTTGTCAGATATGAGAGCAGTTATCAGGTCAACAGGTGTTGCAGAGATGGAAGCGGGCAAGAGAAGTGGTTCAGATAGAAGTGATTGTACCCGACCTAAAAAGCCTCTGCATGTTTCTAATAAGCTCCACGAGCAGAAACGTGCTCAAACTAGGATCAATATTGGAGATGCTTTTTGAAAAATGGAGAGAGGTTAGAACACAGAAAGGTTTACAGACCCATGCAGAGCTGGATAAACACTGAAGCTTCAGAGTCCACCACATGGTGACCTGAGTGAGCATGGACTCTAGAGAGGAGGGGGGGCGGGGGGAGACAGATCTCTATGATGTTTAGAATTTAGACTGCAGTTCCATTTTTAAACAGTAGGGGTCAGTTACATACTGCTCCTGGAGATTACTGGTGTTCATTATTATTACTTCTAAAGAGGGCTACAAGGCCCATCCCCAAAGTCTCTGTACTTTCACAAAGTACCATACCTTGACGTTTTGAGATCAACAAAGTACATCTAGCCTACATCTCTTCCTCTATTTGATGTTGGTTTTAACCTTTCTGATACTTTCTGTCAGTCACATGAAGACTCTGATAAATGCTGCTCACCTGCTCTTTGCATCAAGGTGCAACTTTACGATGCATATTGAGGAAAATCAAAAGAGTCAACGTAAATCCAGGGAGGAACAGCGAGAGTCAATGTGCTGTCAGAAAGGAGAGGTGCAGGTTTGTGTGTGTGTGGAAAAGAGAACTAAAGGGGGAAGGTTTTCTGTGGGAAAAACTTCACTGACGACCTCCAAAAGTCCTGAATCCCTGGAGAAAGTTCCTGCGGTGGTAACGCAACTCAGACACAATTATATCCTGAGAACGAGATACTTTTCTTTTGGTTCTCACCAGCCTGTGATTTCCCTGTTCCTCATTAAAAAAAAAAAACGTGACTTGAACGAATGCCAGATACTTTAAAAATAAAATCCAGACTCCAACAAATGGAGCTCTGGGATGTCACATGTGCTGAAAATGAAAAATCTGGGACAGGGACTTCCTTGTACTGTTCAATGAAGTGTGGTTTATTCAGACCCCCTCCCTTTGGAGTGAGCTAGGAGATATTTAAGGTATCTGTTGCTGGATGTGCTGCTTTGTTTACATGCTGTTCATTACTTTGGAAAGTAGTAAAATGTGTGCAGCACTTTGAGTCCGAGGCTAATTTCCCCAAGGGGACAATAAAGTGTATGTATCATAGTGTTTTTAAAAGTGTGGGGGGGGGGGGGGGTCTCAGGAGTAGGGCTGGGTGATATGGATCAAAAGTCATATCTCGATACTGATGAGCTGAATGGCGATACTCGATACATATCGATATATATTTTATTAACAGTGAAAACACATGGAAAAATAAACTACCTGTTTGTGATTTTAAAAAGTAATATTATAAAATAAAAACGTTGCTTAAATACAATAAAAGAGAGAGAGAGGAGGAGCAGGGTTAAGAGGGACAGACAGTCAGTCATCATCAGTGAGATGAGAAAAAGGTGACTTGGCACCTCTGTAACGTTATTTTAATGCAACATAAACTATATCCATATTAACCATATTGTCTTACCCTATATCTTGTTTGAAAATATATCGATATATCTTAAAAACTCGATTTATTTCCCAGCCCTACTCAGGAGGATCTCAGAGGGATGCAGAGGAGGTAAGAGAGGACAGGAAATGGAACAAAAGTTAGACACCCTCTGATTCCCATCCCTATAAAATGTATTTCTTGTCACATCCTGGAAACAAAACCTATATGTCTTAGCACTGTATCAAGACATTTAAACTAATAATGACTAAAATTACAAAAAAAACACATTTTCTTTGTAAAGTCAACACCTCAGGTTCCAGATAAGTCAGAACAAAGTGAAAATAATAGAATAAAGAGTGTTCATTAATCACCTCCTGCATGCGTCGCTTGGCCCTCTCCAGAGCGTCCTCGTAGCCCTTCTGCCTCAGCTCACTCAGACTCTCGTAGTACTCCTCCGTGTCGTCCGCTTCACTGAAAAGCACCTGCGAGAGGATCTTCCAGCCGCAGGTGTCCAGGGCATGACCCAGGTATACCTGCAGCTGGTAGCACAGGGCGTCCGTCTCCCGCTGCGAGACCCCGGCTGCGCCGAAAAGCACCGTCCACATGCCGGACGTGTCCTCCGGGAAGGAGGGCAAACACGGCTCCAGGTCGGAGTTCACCGCGCACAGCTGGAGGTGGACAGCCCGCAGGTCCTGGAAGGAGAACAACCCGGCCCAGCTGAAGTCCTCATGGACGGTGCTGCTGTCACTCTCTCCCGGGTCTGAATCCTCCTGGGATTGCGTGACATCCACCGGATCCAGGATCTCCATATCCATTTGTTTAGGCGTCACAATGTCCCAGGAGCCGACACAGTCTGAAGTGTTTGAAGTGCACACTTTGACAGCCTTTGTTGAGGGTTTTCCTTTGGGGACAGAGTGTGGTCTAACTTTACCCGCTTGACACACTTCATCTGTCTTTGTTTTCACGGGACTTTTTGTGCGTTTTTCCGCCGCGGCAGGAAGCAGTTCAGCGGCTGTTGTTGTTGTTGTTGTTGTTGTGGGGACGTCGAGGTCCAGCAAAGTGCTCCGTCTCTGCACGGTTCTGTTGTGGCAGGTTATGGCGAACTTTCCCTCGATGTCGTTCCAGGCCACGATGAAGACGAATTTATGCCTCTCCTTTTCGTCGAAGACTTTCGGTCGGACAGAGACCCACTCGGACTCTAAGTTATCCTCCATTGTGAATGACATCTCATCCAGCCAGTAAAAACAAACACGGAAAGATTTTAAAAAAAAAAAAAACAAAGAGAGGAGCCCTCGGTGCTAAATGCTACCACTAGCGCAGATTAGTTAGCATTAAACGTTAGCGTGAAAAGTGAGATTTAACGTAACCGACGCAGCTAACAAAGGCTGCCGAGCTTTGTTTACTCTCCTCGGCTTACCGTCGTCGATTTTAGATCCGAACATGGAGCCTTTTCAGACCGTCAAAACTCGCTCGGACACCGCGGGGGTCAGTCGGCGTCACACTGGAGCACATAACGTCCGTTGTCATGGCAGCTGTCCGTTATAACCCCGCGCGGTGATAATAACCGTTGACTGTGTCGCTCTTTGTCCGTTCAGCAGACAATACGTGTGCGCTTCTGTTTACAAGCATTCAAGGTGCGTGTTTGTCAAATCCGGGGAGGGATTTAACGCGTGAACCCGACGTCCCCCCCCCCCCCCCCCCCCTCAATGGTGCGTCCATGCCCCAAGATAAGAATAGGAAATAGAAGATTTGTACTGTTTATTTTTTAGAACCAGATTGTTTTTATTTTTATATATATATATTTTACTTCTCACACACATAGGCATACGACGGAGGATTAGGGCCATGTTACATTTTTTTTTTTTTTTTTTAATTTCGAGATTAAAATCGTAAATTTACGACTTTAATCACGTAAATTTACGACGTTAATCTCGTTAATTTACAACTTTATTCTCGTAAATTTACGACTTTAATCTCGTAAATTTACGACTTTAATCTCGTAAATTTACAACTTCATTCTCGTAAATTTACGACTTTAATCTTGTAAATTTACGACTTTATTCTCGTAAATTTACGACTGTAATCTCAAAATTAAAAAAAAATTAAAAATTTTAACGTGGCCCTAATCCTCCGTTGTATAGGCCCGAATCACACATGCAAAAACAGGACCTGTGGACATGCACTAATGGAGAGATGTCAGATTGAGGCTGCTACACACTGATACACAGGTTGGGGGTTAGGTGCCTTGCTCAGGGGCAGCTCTCCAGCTAGGAAATATAGAAATCATTATTAATAATAATACATTTGATTTAAATTAACACTCTGCCCCAGCACAAAACAGCAAACAGGATAACACTGGCTACCACAGACTCATAGAACATCCTTAGCATCGTCCTTCAGATGTTTAAGGACCTCGGGAAGTAGAGGCGGCTCAGGCTTAGGCCCTTTTTGTAGACGGCCTAGGTGTTTCAGTTTGTTATCCAACACTCAAGTACTTGTAGTCCTCTACAATGTCCATACCACACCCTGTGCACCTTTTTCCTCCTCAGATCCACAACAAGTTCCTTGGTCTTTGTCACAGAAAGCAGGAGATGACTATTCACATGGGGCTTTTACAGTTTTTCACAATTGCTAAAACATTAAATCCCATGTTCTTAACCGAATGGTTGGTGTCCTAATCCCATTTATTGAATGAATCACTCCAATGGCAAAACCTTAGTTTTATAGGATAGTACTCTATACCGACGTCCAGATGGGAGGAGCTGAAACATCCAACATTCAAAGGATGGGTGTCATCTTTTAAAACAGAGCCGGATATCCTCTGTAACTGTCTGCTGTAACCTACAGGGATTCTGGGTTGAGCTGGGACTTTCCAATCAGCCTACAGGATCATTTCACAGTTTGGTCCAGTAGGCTGATTGGAGAGTCCCAGTTTTTCTGGGAATTAAAAACCTCTATACAATTCCCCTCACAGAATAAAATGAGAGCTGATTTATGTAAGTTAAAGCAGTGTCTGCATGGAGGTAATGTGAATATATACTGAGTATGTGAATACTTTAAGATGCATTTGTGCAGATGTTATTATTTGAGGATTTGTTATTATTAAGAATCTACAAATTGTAATCTCAAAGAATACAGGATTTAAATGTATGGCCGCATACATGTTTACTTCCCTTTGTCTGACATCTTTGTAGAAGTATTTATCAAACATTCACTGACATGTATCAGGCTGCACCGCTGAAACAAACAGTGAGGTGTGTACTTTCCCACGTCCCCTGAACGCAGCACAACAGTCCCTTTAAACAAAGGTACAGAAAGAGACACCAAATCAATCATCATTTCAATATGTTGATGTTCTTAAATTAAACATTTGATCATCTCCTTCCCCTCTCTCTCTGTCTCTCTCTCTCTCTCTCTCTCTCTCTCTCTTTTCTCTTTGTTCTCTCTTTCTGCTCGTGTCCCTCTCTGGCAGACGTGCACGAGGAGCATAAACATCTGCACGTGGGTAAATCCATGACGCAATCACGCAGAGAACGTCAAGAACAAAACGTTTCAATGCTGTACGGCAATCCCACTGGGACAAAAGACATCACAGTCAAAACAAACGAATACAGAAATGTTTGCTTCAAACTGTCTGGTTCAATCAAAAAGAGAAAAAGTGCATTTAATAAATAAATAAATATATAAATATGTAAAAGTATACTCTTTCTGTGTATTGAACAATCTTGTAGTTATTTTTTAATTATGTTTTGTATTTTGATGTCTGAGATTAAATAGAACTTTTTAATACATATTTTCAAAGTAAAAGCATCACCTTTACATCTCTATAGGCACATAAAATGTACATAAATGTTCAGAAAATGTATCAAAACTGTAGAATCAGCACTTTGAAAAGCTCCACAGACTTTTTATTTACTCAAATGTGAGTGTGTGTTATACAACATCTGTGACATGCAAGGCCATAATCGGATATCAGACATTTAGACCTGAGCCTTTCCTCCGCAATAGGAGAAGAAACCATGCAGCCATAAGAGGTTAAAAAGTGCACAATCAAATAGAAACACACCGGGGAAATGTTGGTGTTTAAATAATGGACCTGCAAACTTGTTTTCTGCAGATCCCAGGAAGTCCAAAAAAATTCATTTTTATTTTATTTGTACGCAGAATATAACTGTTCACACAAGTTATGATTACTTGTTTGAACAGCGTGCACACAAATGATCATCTTCCCTGTGTGCACATGTTCATATATTGTGCACACAAGATGATTATCTTTTTCTCATCTAAGTTGTGCCCACACAATCTTTTTCTTTTTTCCCTTTTGGACTTCAGGGGCTCCGTAATTTCCTGCCTTTGTTTCCAGAGCAAAGGGTCAGGGTATCTTTAGAAGTTGCTGAAAAGGTACATTTGTGGTGCAGACGGGAGATTCCAGAGATAAAAACAGCAACAAGAATTCACAGTTCAAAGGACGTACAGACAAAAAATCATTCAAAACAAACATCACAACTTTAAATCAAGTCATGGTGAAGTGCTTTCAGAGAAGGTTTAAGAATCAGTTTATAATGAAAGTGCATCATGGGGGGGGGGGGCGTCGTGTTAAAGTCGTGTTCGGGCTGCAGGTTTTAAAAGTGATTCTGCAGCGTTTTGTTCTCCCCATCAGGAGCAACAAACTGAAAGAATCTGAAATTTAAAGTTTAAACGACTCAATTCAAATGTAAACTTGATGATCTTTACAGAAGAGGAACAAAAACACCTGTTCCTATAGAGCGCACACACACACACACACACACACACACACACACACACACACACACACACACACACACACACACACACACACACACACACACAAACAAAGATAAACTAGCAGCTTAAGGCACAAGAGAAAATCAATGTTTTAAAACCGCTCTTAAAAGAGATTGTAGTTGAAGTAGCTCAGTCTGTAGGGACCTGGGTGGGGACCAGAGGGTTGCCGGTTTAAGTCTGGAAAATCGGTCTGATAGCTTCTGGAGGTGTCAGAGCATTGTCGAGGTGCCCTTGAGCAAGTCACCAAACCCCAAGCTGCTTGGACGCTATTTCATGTGCAACCCCCCCTCACTCTGACATCTCTCCATTAAAGATAATGATAAAGATAAACTTTATTGATCCCCAAACATGTTTT
The DNA here is from genome assembly GCF_963584025.1 of Labrus mixtus. NCBI lineage: Eukaryota > Metazoa > Chordata > Actinopteri > Labriformes > Labridae > Labrus > Labrus mixtus. The sequence goes on from NC_083628.1 coordinate 396,193, forward strand.
TTTGTCACAACAGCTCAAGAAACAGGAATATAATTATTGGTTATTATCATTATCATTATTATCATTAGTGCATGTCCAGAGGATCCAGTTTCAGCAAGTTTGTGTATCTCATCCTGTGTGTGTGTAGCATGTCTCATTAACAGAGTGTAAAAGTAATTCCCCCTCGTAGGAGTAATAAAGGAAATCTTCTTTCTGCAGACCTGAGGTCAGCAGGCAGTTTGCACCATGGTGACTCAACGCGCCTTCGCCTGACTTTAGGTTAATTCAGCAGACCCTGTACCTGCTGGTCTGAGGGATCTAGATCCGGCTGTAGTCAGCGTGCAGGTCAGAAACATATCCAGGCACCAAACCATTGAATGCTTTGAAGACCAGAAGTTACAAACTGAATTGGATTTCTGCTCTGGATGAAAACAGTCATGAAGAATGAAGAGCTCGCCTGACGCTGCTGCGTTGTTTTTTGGACGTTTGGTTGAAAGGTTATTAAAAATGGTTCAGTGGGTGAAGGTCACGCATTAAATCTATTAATAAAACTCCACCAGTGGGGTTTTTCCCATATCCTCATATCCCCCACAAGAGAATCCCTGCCAACAGTCGACTGAATAAACACAGGAAATCACAAGTCCCCTCGGGCCGCTGCTTCTAAAGGTCGGTGTTACATAACGGTGTCAGACTGCCGACACATTTAAAATGAAATCGACCAATCACTAAAGACCATGCCCTGATCATTTAACTACATAAATATGAAGTGTACGTCCCTGATGACTGAGGGTAACTACAGCTCACCTGTTGCTATGGCAACATTCCACTGGGTGGCAGCAGAGGATCATTTATTATATTTTTTGGCTTTTTGGGACTTTATTGGAGAGACAGGAAAGTGGATAGAGTTGGAAATTAGGGACAGAGAGATTAGGGAATGACATGTGGAACAGGATTTGAACCCGGGCCGCCCGATTCCAGGACTACAGCCTCTGTACATGGGGGGGGGCACGCCTTAACCACTAGTCCACCAGCGCCCCATAGCTCTTTCAAATACAGGTAACGAAGTGCTTCAGTAAAAAAAAAAAAAAAACTTTTAAAAGTCAAATAAAATAAAACCTCAGAGTAAAAGCTTTTTTGTTAGAGTGTCCTGAGTAGAGAAATAAAACAAGGGTCTGACTCTGCTGGTCTGATCTCCTCTGACAGGACATTAATATGTCTGGGGTCTCTGACAGTAAAACCCTGTCCCCCTTCAGCCCGGACCTTGAAGGAGCCGGCAGAGCTCAACCAGAGGATCTCAGACTGAGTCCTGCTTCATAGGGGGTACAAGCTCAGACGTATAGGAAGGGGTCGTGCCTTAAAAGTGATTAAAATACTTTTTAAATCAATCCTAACATCGACAGGAAGTCAGTGAAAGGATGCTAAAATCAGGGAGATTTGAGCACATTGATTGGATCTCGTTAACAGCCGGGTCTGGACTAATTGAAGGCGGTGGATTGATCTTTGACTGAGACAGGAGTGTCATGATTTTGACCAAATCTGGCACTTGAGTGAAGGAGATTAAATAATGATACAAATATGAAGCTTAGTCCCTTAATCACTTCTGACACATTTAACTAAACACTAGAGGAGCACCGATAGCCTAGTGGTTATGATGTGTGCTCCATGTACATGTGAGGCTAAAGTCCTCATTGAAGCAGCTGTGGGTTTGAACCCTACCTCAGCACCTTGCTGCATATCATCCCCCCCTCTCTGCTCTAAGTAAAAAAAAAAATAAAAAATAAAAAATTGCACAAAGATGCACACAGACTCGAAACACTACAGCGCCAAAATATGTATTTACAATGTAACATGATATGTGGTGTTTTTTTTTTTTTAAGACTCAGTACCTTAATTAGTTAAGTTTGTGCCACCAGAGCCCCCTGACTACTTTCTGTACAGACAAAAATAAAATCCACTCAGTCACTCATTTTGTTTAATTTCTTTATTGTTTCACATCATTGAGTTTTTTTTTTTTTTTTAAGACAACAGCAGACAGATGTGGAGTGTTAAGGCTTGTGTGCATTCACAGCTGTTCTCTTAAAGTTACAGTAACGCGCTAAATCAGACAGTTATTGTTATTAAGTCTGGAAAGCTAACATGAAGCTTCAGAGAGGAATAAATGGTCCTAAAGAGAGAGGAAGAAAGTTCAGATTGTTGATCTTTATTTGGTATGTAAACGTGGACGAGTGCGAGCAGACGCCGTCCCCCTCCCGAGGCTTCTCCTTCGTTTGGACGCCTTTAAAAGGGGGAGCTCATTGGCCTTTGTTGGCCTTATCGAAAAGAGCCTTCAGCTGCTCCTGGGAGGTGGCCTCCTTCTGCTGCATGAGGTCTGCGTGGCCTTTGGTGACGCCCCAGCCGTCAGGCATGGACATGGAGGGGCAGAGAGGACGGCCGGAGGCAGGCTTCAGCTTCTCCCAGTAGTCACGACGAGCCCTACAGAGAAGAACAGTTAGATAAAATAAAACACAGACTTCTCCTTCAAAATAAAAGACAGACTTCTCCTAAAGTGAAGCTGCTCCATTGTCCCTTCTAACCCTCCGTACATGTGTGGTGGTGACTGTGTCTGCAGAGACTCTGTCCTCTGACTGGATTTTACTGTTCTGATTTGTTCTGGTTGACTCTGGATGTTTGTGGGCGGAGCTGGTGTGTTTCCTCCAGCCAATGAGAGCGCAGCAGGTGAGTTTAGGAGAGGATACAATTCAGTGATTGGACGAGATTCAAAGCGGTGAATATGACGGACGTGGACGTAGCAGCAAAGAAGAGAAAATATAATGAGAGTGAGGAGAAACACCAAGTGGATAAAGCTCGTTCTAAAACGAGGGTGAACCTTGTGTTGGCTTTTACCCGTGGACGTGGAGTTGGTCTACTTCCTGTTGGACAGGAAGGTGACAAACACCGGTGGTTAGCTTGTGCTAGCATGTGTTAGCTTGCAGTGTAGCTACAAGTAGTAAATGTCCTGCAGGGGGCGGGGCTTCTGAGGGAGATGAGCTTAGGAGGAGGAGGGGCCTAGTTTGAATGTTTGTGAACCTTTTTTTTTCTTAGCATTTCTAAATATTTGTGTGGAGTCGTTCATATAGAAACAACAAAACACATTTGTGATTCCGTCCTCGTGTATTCATGAATATTGAGACCCGTCAAACGCCATGAAGAACAGTAGCTTAATTATTTTGAAAATTTTAAGTAAAAAAAAAAAAAAAAAAGAAGAAATCTTTACCTGGCTCTGACCCAAGGCTTGGTGTGCATCTCCAGGCCGCTGCCCCAGTTGCCGTGCTTGTCGGATCCCGCAGGCAGGAAGCCCCTCTCGGGCGCCAGCTCCTCGGCCAGAGCGCGCACGTGATAGGGTTCGAACCCGCAGCAGCCTCCGATGTACCGAATGCCGGCGTCGTACGCGTCCCGGGCGTATTTCTGCATGTCCCACCTGGTCAGGATCCTCGGCTCCAGACCTGCAGAAGAACACGGATCAGCACACGCATTCAGGTTTTTACAGTTTCTCGTTTTAAATGTGAAGATGCAGCCGAGTGTTGACGTACTGAAGGGGAACTCGGGCAGGTCGATGAAGCCCTGGCAGTTGCAGTCTGGAGTGTGGTAAGCAAGCGGCTGGGTCATGTAGTGAGCCTTCAGCCCGGCTTTCTCCACCCCCTCCTTCATCATCTTCACCGTCTTCACACAGGTGTCGGGGTCGAAGTGGCAGTTCACGCCCACAATCTGAGCTCCTGGAAAGAGGGAACACAAAAAACCTGAGCCAACATGCACAAGAGGTGAAACTCATTTTTAAACAGATTCCCTGTTTCAGCAGAACCCACAAGAACAAATATTCATCAATGCTTAAGATTCAAAAAGTGCTGAAGGCATCACTAGCAAACTGTTGGACGCCGTTGGGAAAAAGAAGAAAACTTCAATCCACGTCCACTCATTCTTCTCAGAACCAGAAGTCATAATTTAGTGGTTCACAGGTTGTGTGGAGACGTGTTGGACGACTACGGTCCAGTTTTTTTAGTCTCGTTCAGATCTTACAATTTTTGGGGAAATTAAAAACTTTCATTACGTTCTGTGTTTCTTATTTAACAAAATAAAGTAAGCAGTATATTTTGACGTCTGTGACAGTCTATTCCTTCCACTGGAGGGCGCCAAAGATACATTTTATCATCCTGCATAAAGGGGGAGATGCTAAATCCAAATTAAAAATCTCACAATAAATCAAATAGATGAGTTTGATCTAACCTGAAGAGATCGTCATTAAAGGAGCAGTCTGTAACTCTGACCCCTAGTGTTTAAAACGGGTACTGCAGTCTAAATTCTAAACATTGTCGAGCGCTGTCCCCCCCCCCCTCTCTAGAGTCCATGCTCACACAGGTCACCATGTGGTGGACTCTGAAGCTTCAGTGTTTATCCAGCTCTGCATGGGTCTGTAAACCTTTCTGTGTTCTAACCTCTCTCCATTTTTCAAAAGCATCTCCAATATTGATCCTAGTTTGAGCACGTTTCTGCTCGTGGAGCTTATTAGAAACATGCAGAGGCTTTTTAGGTCGGGTACAATCAGTTGTAAATATTTCTTACATCTTCCCATTACTGGTCAGCTGTTGAAAATCTTTTACGTGCTGCTGACTTGTAGCCAGATGTAGCTCATTAACTAGAATCTGAGAGGAAGTATAACAGATGATTGCTGTGCCTGTATTCCTGCCAAATGTTGGAAATGTTTAAACTTGTTCTTTTTATTCACAGTCAGACATTTGATGCCCCGAGACGGAGAGGTCAGAATAATGTTTAACCTGATATCATAAGACCACAGGATGTTAGTCTGAGGCTTTAACCCTCTGTCTGTCCTGCAGTGTACTGAAGCTGTTCTTCACCTTTCATCATGTAGGACAGAATGTTTAGAACCACACACACACACACACACACACCAGCTTTGACAAGTCTGGCAGCACATTCTCCAGGGCTGACCCCGTTCAGGTCTCCTTCAGGTCCGATGCACAGTGTCGCAGCCACGGGCTTCCCGGTGGTCTTCAGGACCTGGACCGCCCACTCGGCCTCCTCCACGTGCTCAAAGTACTGAAGACACAAACAACCAAAAACAAACACGTTAAAGTGAAGAAAAATAATCTAACTCTTCATCTAGATTCTTATTTTTGGGTTCTTCTGCCTTCTCATGAACGCTTATGCCATCTCCAAACTCTGTGTTCTTCCTCCTCAGTGCGTCGAAACGTTCACCCTTTGCATTGAAATAAATTAGCATAAAGTGATTTGTGTGCTCCAGAACTTTCTCTGGATCCTGTCTGAGAAAAAGGAGTCTACTGGAGCACTGACCTCCATTCGTGCAAGAGTTTGCTTCTACTTTGTCGAATCCTCTTTTAGAAAAAGGGCATCATTTTTATTACTACCTGGGGCACCAAGAGGGGGGGGGTCTAGTGGATGGTCAGGTATCAAATCTGCAGAGGCTGGGGTCCTCAGGGTGGGCAGCCAGCCCACCTCAGAGTCCGAATGGTGTTTTTTTTTTTTTTAATATATCTTCGGTTTGATTTCTATACATTTTTCATAATAACCTTTAAATGGACCGCCTCAACGCTTTAATGTGAAATATAAGAAATCCTCAAAAAAGTTTGGAAACATTATTTCGGTTACTTATTTCGCCCCTTTAATACTAATTGGTGTTGTATTTTATATCGTTGGAAAGCCTGATTAGTCACCTTTACAACAAGGTATAACTTGTATGGATCGTGCAACACAGCTAAACGTGTGGGTAGCGCTCAAAAAAAAATGTGCCAAAATCCCCTGCAATGTTCTTCTGATCAAAATAATGTTTTCAAACTTTGAGGAGTTTAGATAATTTTGCCTTGCTGATGGTGCTCGTTCTACTGCCCCTCAGTGGAAAAAAGGAAAAGAAAAAAGCGTTTCAGCTTTCAAACGATTCCAGGTGCTGTCAAATTAGTTGGAATCAACCGCCCGTTAAGCTTCTGAACACACGAGTTTCATGTTCTCTCTACAAACTCCACGAGGTGTCTTCACTCTGAACATGTTCTGAGTTTGATCCAATCAGGAGACTACAACGTGTGAACTTCATGACACAATATAACAAGTGTTTGTTTCTACAACCACGTCAAATTGATTTACAGCTTGTAAACATTTTTAAACAGAAATATATTCCCCTGTTGGATTTTAAACATGCTGCAAAAGGACCCGTGTTCTCTAAGTCATATGGAGTATTTCACTTTAAAGCGGCTCTCTAGCCCAAAATTAAAACAAATTCTGCTCACACATTTTCAACACGACCTCATACATGAGAAGGAAGGTTGATCCAGACTGCTGCAACTTTTGGAGTTGTTCTTAGTGATATATCTAAACATCAAATCAGATTGCATTCTCAACATTGTTAGCCTGCAGGCTTGTTCTACTCCTACATTTCACTAGCGCTGGAGTCAAGAGGTTATGTCAGATCTTAAACTAAAAACAAACAAGTCAGATGCACTGGCCAGGGCTCATTGAAGAGATTTAAAAAAATAAAAAAAAAAAACCTTCCTAGACTATTATGATGCCCATGCTTTAGATCAGTAACCCTCCTCGTCTCTCACCAGCCCTCCTGCCCTTTCTTGCTGATTGCTGCAATCACAGAGGGGTATTGCATATGCAAAGAATCGTATGTCAGAAATGCATACCATGACATTCAAGTGCAGCATACGCACAGCAAAGCTCTTCTGGGACTTGGACGACTTTTGATTTCAACCAGTTTGGCTCATGCTTTGGATTTACCATGACCTGAGAACCTTTAAGTGAACCTGAATGACACATTTTGTCTGTGTTTTATAATTTAAGGTGCAGTTATTTTATTGGTCACATTACAGGGAATCTGCAGTGTTCTTGGTGCTTTACCTGAGCAAATCTTAAGAAACAGGACCTCTCAGATGTTTCCCCTCATGAGAAACTGAGCAGCAGCTTTGAAATAAGAGGAACAATTATGTTTTTTGAAAGTACCTCTGCAATCAGGAAGTCCACATTTTTCTTGACAAAGACATCCAGCTGCTTCTTGAAGGTGGCCTTGACGTCGTCCTGGCTCTTGCAGCTGAGGTATGAGGGGGTCTGAGAGACTCCGCCGGCCACCAGCGCATCACCCTCATCGGCCACCTCTCTGGCCAGGTCACAGGCCGCTTCGTTTATCTGCTGACCCTGCATGGGGGGAAAAAGACAAAACAGAGAAACTCATCAGTGTGAATAAAGAGGGTTCAAGCCTCCATACTTTTCCCTGCAGGAAGCTGGATTCATGCCATCTCTGGTGCCAAGATGCCATCTCCATAACATGAGGCCTGAGAGCAGCTGCAGTTACACACTTCAACACACACACACACACACAGCTTAACTCTACTCACAGTGAAGGTCTGAGTGTGGCCTCTGTTCTCCAGTTTATCATCGCTAGCGTAGAAAGTGAATGTCTGCATGACATTGGAGCCAGCTCTCAGGAACTCTCTGTGCAGCTGCCGCACTGAAACAACACGGTTCAGATTTTATCTTTTTTAAATAACTACTCACGACTGGATCGACAGGTTTGAGCACCGCATGGCTGGAAAGAAAGTATGGAGAAAGTACCTGCTTCAGGGTGCTCGGCTGCAGCCTCAGGTGTCCATGGTCCTGCCTTCACGTAGCCTCTCTTTTCAAGGGCGAAGACAAAGCCTCCGTCCCCGATGACGACTTCTCCTGCATCCAGACGCTCCAGAATCCCCTAAACGAGATTTAAAGGTGCGCGGAAGTTTGTAACATTTAACTTTTAAGTCATTTAGAGTGCGGCAAAACTACTTCCTATCAGAGATCATGGTGCTGTGCCTGCAAAACTTGAAACCATGCATTAAAGTTTAAACCTGACAATTCAGGCAGCTGTAACGTGATTGTTCGCGTAATTTACCTTCTTTGCTCCAGCTGGTGCCATGATGATGATGATGATTGTTGCAGCAGTGACCGGTCCTCTCCTCTCAGCTGCAGCGTCTCTCTGAGTCTGGAAAGGGCTTTCTGCAGGCATCCATGCTTCATTTATAATCCGGGAGAGGGGTGCGGTGCTCCTGATGTCATTCCAAGAACCGCCTGCCCACTAAAGCAGGCCATCTTTTCTTTTCTTTTTTTTTTTTTTTATCACTCCCCCCCTTTGGCAAGTTTGCAAAAAAGAAAACGTATTGTTCCTGCAAAACCCGCTCCAGCAGCACCTCTGATACTGTTAGTCGTGACATTTTGAGTAAGTCTGTGAGAGGATTCAGAGTGTGAGAGAGTGAGAACAGGATCATTATCAGGATCAGAATCAGAATCAGAATCTGGTTTATTGCCGAGTACATTTACACATAAAGGAATTTGACTTGGTGTATTGGTGCTAAACAATTAACAAGGAAATAAAGCAGAACTAGAAACAACTTAAATAATACAGAATAAGAAGATATTACAATATATAAAATAGAATTTAAAAATGTAAAATATAAAAAATAAAAAACACAATGTTGGAGCCATGGATGGATATAATTGTCTTCGTGGTATTTATTGAAGGTTAAGGTAGTCTGTTATATATTGGTGTTTTGGGTTATTGATTATTATATCATTTATTAGGATTATATTGAGTGGGGGGATGTCGGGTCACATGGGTATGGGTGGAGATGTATTGATTTAACTCACCTGTTCACCTTTTGTTCTCAGTGGAGGAGAGGGGGTGAGCTGGGTTGCCGTGTTTTTTGTTGACCGCTATAGTTTCTGGCTCACTGTGATTATGAGTTAATGCACGTTATTATAAGTTAAGTTGATTATCTTTTTTTTACGTTAATAAAAAAGTCAAACTTATTTTTACGTATCACAGTATTATAAGATATTAGGCCCAACCTTAACCTCTCAGCGGCTTCATCTTCAGGAAAGCTGCTATACACAAGAGAGTTTTGAGAGTTTGACTTAAGCAGAGCAGACCACCAGGGTTTACTGTCTTTAAAAAAAAAAGACATGCATGCTGCAGAGGTTTGAATGCTTAAGAGATTTTATGTGAGTTTTTTGGACACCTAAAACCTTCTCATGCTTGATGATGCAGACTTGTTTATTTATTTATTTTTTAAAGATATTTTTGGGGCCTTTTTGCCTTTATTGGATAGTAGATTCAAGATTCAAAAAACTTTATTGTCTATCACATTGTGACAGAAAATGACCTTTTGTTGAGGCTCAGTAACATGAAAACATACGAACATTCACACTAACATCAGGTCATAAATAGCTAAAAGTACCCTAAGCAGGTAAAAACACATGCACAGCATTTCAAAAACATTGCTTATCTAGCGTGTATAATGTGAATAAAAGAGTTTCTGTAAGAGTGGTACTCTGAAACGACTGCCTGAGGGGGGGGGGCAGCTGAAACGAGTGGTGAAGGGGGTGTGGAGGGTCCTGAGTGATGCAGACTGCTTTCCTTGTAAAGTTCTGACAGTTGGATCTGGGTGGAGCTGGTGATTTTTGTTGCATGTTTAATGATACCAGTTAGTTTTTTCTTGCATTTTTCGGTGGGAAAGTCGTACCAGGATGTAATGTTAAATGTGAGGACTGATTCAGTGAGTGACCAGTATACTGCTGTTAAAATGTCCTGTCTGACGTTAAAACTTTACAGCTGAAGAGAGAGAGGAAATGTTGGGAGGAGAGAGTGGAACGTGCAGCAAAGGGCGGAGGATGGATTTGAACCCTTGGCCGCTGCCATGAGGTCTATTGCCTCTACACATGGGGCAGACAACATATCCTCTAGGCTTCCGGCACCCCGCTTGGTGATTCAGGCGTGGACAAATTATGGGCTAGCAGCCATATTTAGCTTGAAATGACTTTACATCCAGCAATTCATATAATAACAGAATCACTGTCTCAACATTGTGCATTACATTTCATTTGTTTATTTAACAGGGACACGTGCAATGAGCATTGCTTCATATGTTAAATACAAAGTAGATGTAAGCGCAACCTCTGGTGTTGAAAAATGAAGCTGATGCTGAAGTGCAAATTCCTGCAGTTCTTCCAGTGTCCACTAGAGGCTGGCTCCAGGAGCCCCAGAAGTCACATACACACCCATTCAAAAAAGCCTGTTTTTACAGCAGAGATTAACATGTTTACAGCCTGGTTCAAAAACTCTAATATGTGTATCTCTGTCTACAAACCCCAATGATGAGAAAGGTTCACCCTCTCCGTCTTCTACCTGCTCCACTTTTCAGAAAATGTGTGCTCAAACAGGCCGTTTGGAGATTTTCCCTTCATGACATCACAAAGGGCAGTAGCCCCTCCTCCAGGTGGGTGACACTCCCACAGCTAGGTGTTTGTTCTGCCCTCTGAGTCTGCCTTCTCATCGTAAACAATAGGACATGGAGCGAGAAAGACAGAGACACCCAAGCCCTTCCAGAGAGGGGGCGTGGTCAGACACAGCTCATTTACATATTTAAAGGTACAGACACAGAAACAGCCTGTTCTGAGCAGGGCTGAAATAGAGGGGTTTATAGACATGATAAAATACAGGATCAGAGTGGATTTAGAACAAGAAACTTCACACACATGTTGAAGAGGAGCTCTGACACTTATTTACACTGAAGAAGAGGAGGAGGATATGTGATCTTTAAGGAGGGAAACAATAATAATAAAAAAAATCAACAGAGGTAAAAGGCACATTATGGCTCCTATAGTTTATTTAAAAACCCAACAGCTGATGTGACAAATGACCTCAGTTGGTCGAACAGCTTCTCTATTTAAATAAATTGTCAAAAAGCCCCCAACATAATCATAAAAGGATGTAAACGTGTCCACTGAGGGAATAACTAAACCTCAGCGTGGGGAAACACATCATTGTCTCACCTTTACTTGGACCCTCACAACTTCCCTCCATAACCTGGACATGTCAGTGACCTCTGCAGGCGTTGTCATTCCTCTCATGTCCACCAGAGTTTCCCATTTATTCACCTCACCTTGAACGTTCCTCCCAGCACACCTGTCCTTTGATTACTCCCCTGTCAGACCTGCATGGTTTATATCTGAACTCTGAAGAGAATCAGATCTTTATTTTTATAGGTTATTTACCTGAGTAGAAAAAAATGTCTGCACACCTGGATGTGTGACAGCTAGGTGCGTTTCCCAAGCAGTTGCCTGCCTTGCCTATTGGCAGGCAGCGCCTCTGGGCCTTGTCTTGGTCCCGGTTACTGTGGTCTTGACTACAACACTACCTGATACCTGGAAGAGTTTTCTTTTTGGAAATGTAAACAAAGAGTCCAGTTTGTTGCAGCCTCACCAGAGAGAGTGGAAACTGAAATACTCCACATTTCTGTTGTGTAACTTTAAACACTTATACTAACTATTACTCGCTCTAATTCTCTGAGTATTATCCAAACAACTGTTTACATCAAGGCAGACATAAGATGGATCAATAGAGATTGCTCTTTTCCTTCCAATAAAACATGTTTTTTGAACTCGTATATCTCCTTGTTGTTGTTGCCCACACAAAGCTCACTAACCCAGCATGCATGTGTTTCAGTGTTTGTATAAACCGGCTGTGAAGATAAACATCCAGTTCAAACCTGCCGCAGCTGCTCCTGGTAGCTCGGAGTCTGTTTCGCAATAAATGGCTCAAGGACCACTCGGAGATAAACGTTTTGCACAGACTGTACACACGTTATGTGATCCAGTCTGAAAAACTAGGCAGATGTGCAGCTGTCTTATTACTAACATGCACTGCTATGAGCTCTTTAATAAATACTGTTAATGCATGTCACATAAATAAACAGAATATTATAGTTTTGCAGGTGTTTAGACATGTTACTGGTGGTGTCAACAGTCCAAACTCAAATATTTAATGCTATTTGGTTCAGATATCTAATGCTATTTGGTTCAGATATCCAGGTTCAGGTCTTTTACCTGCTTTATATAACATAACAATATATGTTTATATAACAATATAACAATATATCTTTATATAACATAACAATGAGTAAGGTATTTTACCTGCTTTTTGTAACATAACAATGAGTAAGGTCTTTTACCGGCTTTATATAACATAACAATGAGTAAGGTCTTTTACCTGCTTTATGTAACATAACAATGAGTAAGGTCTTTTACCTGCTTTATGTAACATAACAATAAGTAAGGTCTTTTACCTGCTTTATATAACATAACAATGAGTAAGGTCTTTTACCTGCTTTATATAACATAACAATGAGTAAGGTCTTTTACCTGCTTTATATAACATAACAATGAGTAAGGTCTTTTACCTGCTTTATGTAACATAGCAATAAGTAAGGTCTTTTACCTGCTTTATGTAACATAACAATAAGTAAGGTCTTTTACCTGCTTTATGTAACATAACAATGAGTAAGGTCTTTTACCTGCTTTATATAACATAACAATGAGTAAGGTCTTTTACCTGCTTTATATAACATAACAATGAGTAAGGTCTTTTACCTGCTTTATATAACATAACAATGAGTAAGGTCTTTTACCTGCTTTATGTAACATAACAATGAGTAAGGTCTTTTACCTGCTTTATGTAACATAACAATGAGTAAGGTCTTTTACCTGCTTTATATAACATAACAATGAGTAAGGTCTTTTACCTGCTTTATGTAACATAACAATGAGTAAGGTCTTTTACCTGCTTTATGTAACATAACAATGAGTAAGGTCTTTTACCTGCTTTATGTAACATAACAATAAGTAAGGTCTTTTACCTGCTTTATGTAACATAACAATAAGTAAGGTCTTTTACCTGCTTTATGTAACATAACAATAAGTAAGGTCTTTTACCTGCTTCTTGTAAAGTGTCTCGAGATAACACTTGTTATGAGTTGATGCTATACAAATAAAAATTAATTGATTGACTCCCAGGGGGGTTTTGCTCAGTCCAGTCTTAAAGGGATGGTTTGGTTATTTTGTAAGTGGGGTTGTATGAGGTTCTTGTCAATAGTAAGTATATTAGCCACCAGAGATGTTGGTCAGCGCAGCCCCTCTATTGAGAAAACTTACCTACCTAGCCCCAACCTACGGTGTTGATAACTTGTAGTTCCCTGAGTGTCCACTAGAGGCCGACTGCAAAACCACCAAAAGCCACATACACACCCACTCAAAAAAGCCTGTTTTGACAGCAGAAATCAACATGTTTACAGCCTGGTTCAAAAAACCAAATAGGAGCTCAT
>NC_083628.1:414364-439364 GCF_963584025.1 Labrus mixtus
GATCCGGGTACTTTTACACACCGACTCTATGACCACTGAGCAGCTGTCATAGGAGTGAACGGGGCTCCGCCTCCCAACGCCTTATCCATCCTACAAAACATCCACGAGCATTTCTCCTCGTTCAATAAAGCATCTCAGACCAAACTAAAACAAATATCTCCTAATCTGTCTGAGTCCGATGATCCATTGAAAAAGCAACTCTAAAAAGACTTCAGTACAAAGTCCATTTTATCAAATTAGATTTCATTTTTGTCAGTTCAGTCTTTCATTTTTATTTTCTACTCGTCTATGATCTTTTGTTCTGGGCGGCTGTGGCTTGGTGGTAGAGTCGGTCGTCTCCTAACTGCACGGTTGGGGGTTCGATCCCCAGCTCCTGCCGATATGTCCTTGGGCAAGACACTTAACCCCAAGTTGCTCCTGCTGCTTTGTCGTCTGTGTATGAATGGATAATACTGATGGACTCTTCACCCAGCAGCCTCTACCATCAGTGTGTGAATGTGTCGGTGTGACCTGCGGTGCGAAAAGAGCTTTGAGCAGTCTGAAGACCTGAGGTGGCAACAGGGTCCTAAGTCTCTGACTAGACTCTTCTCCTCTGTCGCCCCCCGGTGGTGGAATGAACTTCCAAACTCCATGTGATCTGCAGAGTCCCTCTGCACCTTTAAGAAAAAGCTAAAGACCCAGCTCTTTATGAATACCTACTAACTTAATGATGATGGTCTCCATATTATTGATGATGATGATGGTAATGACGATGGTTTTTGTTTGATAACGACGACTTATAAGATGGTTTCTATACTGATTAGAGCTCTCAAGAACTGCCCTCAATGTTGTGCTTTGCCTCTGGTCACTTCCTGTCAGCACCTGTGTGTCCAATCAGACTCAAAGCTGATCGTTTGCTCTTACTGACATTGTTCCCTTTTTTCTAGATCCTTGCTTGTGTTGTTCTTACTCTCTGATGTACGTCGCTTTGGATAAAAGAGTCTGATAAGAGAACTGTAGAAAGACTAGAAAAGAACTAAACAAGCTCAAGTCCTTTTACCATTCTGTATTTTTCAGGCTGGTTTGACGACGTATTACCATCCAGGCATCAACCTGAAGAAAGTCCACTATGACAGCATCAAACTGTACGAGAGCCTGGAGGCTGAAACAGGACAGGTGAGGTGCTCGGATCGTCTTTTTCTTTAAATGTGAACGCGTCATGCTTTTTATTTTATGGTGGTAAATGTGTCTTTTACTGTGTTTGCTCGGCAGGCGGTGGGCTTTCATCAGCCCGGCAGCGTCCGTATCGCTGCGACTCCGGCTCGGGTGGATGAGATGAAGTACCAGATGACCCGCACGCACTGGCATGTGACGGAGCAGTACTTCATCGGACCGGAGAAAGTTCATGAACTCTTCCCTCTGCTGGATGTCAATAAGGTCTGTGTGAACACATTACCATTATTAAAGGGATACTTCACCCGTTAGCATTAATCTTTGTATCATTAGAAACCTGGTAGTGTTTCTGAATGGTCGTGCATCCCGCCCTCATTTTCCCCTGAGATGTGAAATCTTTGTATTCCTGAGTCTGTAAAGGAGCTTCCTGTTGCGGTTAGCGGGGTGAAACTACAACGCTAGTTCCTCATATTTTCGACCACTGAAGCTACAGACCAATCACAGATCAGTGGGTGGGAACTCACTGCTAGAATCGAAACTTAACGTCCGCCATATTGCTTGGAAGCTATGCTAACAGGCTCTGTGGAGAAAGATGATAATGGAGAAAAAATATAAATATAGCGGCGAGACGGCTGCTGCTGACAGGCCGGACTTGGGTTTTGGCTGCTGCGGCCGCTAGCCGTTGCTGCCCGCTTGCCGTCGCTGCCCACTTGCCGCCGCTGCCCGCTAGTCGCCACTGCCCGCTAGCAGCCGCTGACCGCCGCCTGTCTTTCATCAACATGAGCCAAAAAGACACTTTCTGTCTTCTATCAGCCAAGAAGGCACCAACTTCAAAATGTATTTCACATTTCTACATATATGACCCAATGTCAACACAGATTCATGTTTCATGGTGAAGTATCTCTTTAACAAGCAGCTGGAAATGAACTTACAGGTGAGCAGAAAAGAGCAGCTTCATTATGTGTTTAAAATCGCTCTCCTGCCCGCCGCGGGTCAATTTAATCGGCTAACCGCTACTACTTCATGCTAACGTTATGGCGGGAAAAGTGGAGGTGAGGTGGTTATGAAAAAATGTGTCGGTTTCCATTCACACATGTCGCTCGCCCTGAAAGTGTTCATGAGTGTGAGTGCATGAGGTGGTTATGATCTCCTCGCTCAAAGGTTCCTCTTGTGTTTTTGTCCAGGTGTTGGCGGGTCTGTACACGCCAGGAGACGGTCACATCGACCCGTACTCTCTGACCATGGCTCTGGCCGCTGGCGCTCGTATGTACGGAGCTCAGATCTACAACCCGGCCCCCGTCACCGGCCTCAACCCGACCGCCGACGGGAAGTGGGACGTCCAGACGCCGCACGGAACCATCCGGGCGAACCGCATCGTCAACGCAACAGGTCTGTACCCGCGGCCTCGTCTATGTCGCTTTTAGCCGAAGCAGCCGATCAAATCAAGTAGGAGGGTTTACCCCCCTCTCTGTTAGCGATAGCTCAACGTTTACTCGAATCGCCCACTTGTTTTATGTGGTCGTCCAGATGCACATGCAGCCGCGCTCCGAGCCGCCCTTATCCAAAAAATGTTTTAACCTTCTTTTTCTTTTAAAAAACCTGATTTCAAGTTTGAATCCTTTCTGATCGCTTAAAGGAACAATGAGCGACTTTTTGATCCAGTAGATGTCGCCTTTGAGCTCCAGCATGAAACCAAAACAAACTTCTGTTTGGCCACGCCTCCTCCATACTGAAGCCTCCGCTCTCCTCCAGAGACACACCTCCAGCCCCCCCTCCCCTTGTCTTATCACCAAGGAGTTATGAATTAGGACGCACCATTAAATTGCACCAACAAAATGGTACTCTGCTCGAGCTGCAATCAGCTGTGTCCTGCATTGTTGTGTTAGCATGCTAATGTTAGCGCTCTTTAGTTAGCTCGTAGCTTCACATTAGCTGTGTCCTGCATTGTTGTGTTAGCATGCTAATGTTAGCGCTCTTTAGTTAGCTCGTAGCTTCACATTTCATGTAAACTGACACAGAATGAGCGTGATCTAAAAACTCTTACTAACATCCAAATAATCAGTGAGTATGTTCTTCTTCTTCTCTCTAGTTCTTGACTAAAACAGCTTTTATACACAAGGGGAGGAGCCGGCCGTCCCGTCCATGTAAACACGGCTCTGACAACAACACAGCCAGCGGGACTCGAGCTTCTCCCTCATTGTAGACAGTCATGACTCAGAGACACATTTACACAGGACAGACTTTATGATTTATTGATGTGGAACATGTCGATCATTCTTCCTACAAGGCTCGGGACTTAATTTTTAAGTAAAAAAAAAATCTAACATGTAACTCTTGCTGCGTTTTTCCACCTCATATTTGCTGATTTAAGACTAAAGCGGGTCCCCCGGTCACTGCTCCATAAATGTTATCTGTGTGGACGCTTTGCATCAGCAGACCTTTGCCCCCCCCCCCGGACCACCTCTCTTCAGGTTTGAACTGGGCCGTTCCAGTTCTGGGAGGATTTGATTGGCTGTCTCTGACTCTCTTTTTGCTTATTTGTTTGGCAAAGGTTCAGGAATCCGCTGCTCTGTCTCTCCTCTTCTGTAGAGGAAGTTGTGTAACATGTGGGTCATCATGCTTATAATTCAATTTTTTATTTTCTGCAGAACTAATCGGGTCAAATTGAGTCGAGGGCTTGTAAAGTTTATTCTGGTATTTCTGCATGTTTCAACCGGTTCTTTGACAGCTGCTGTAATTCACAAAACGTTCCTGCACGCTCCAAACACTGAGGTGTGTTAAACATGGTGAAAACTTTGCAGGACAAGTTTCCCTGCAGCTCATTCACGTCCTCCTGCTCAGTATTTTGCACATTCTGTGCTCCGGTTGAGGCTGTTTTTTATCGTGGGTCATGTTGGCCCTTTGCCTTCACTGTATCTGGCAGCCAATCCAAACAGGCCAGCAGTTCACATTTCATCCAATCTTGAAGCAGCAGCACATGCACACCTCCTCACATACTTTTCTTTTCCAGTTAGCTGCTTTTTACCTTTTTTTGTACAAAGTTTAATTTTCTAGAACAATCCTGTTTAAAAAAACTCCCTTTTGCACTTTTTAAGACTAGAGAAAATATGAAGTCAGGCTGTGCAATATGTCGCATTGAAGGCAGCGAGCAGCGTTGAACAGCTGATTTTAAATGTATTTTAAATATGTAAAATAAATCCTTAACTTTTTTTTAAACTTCTTGTTTTTTGGATCCTCAAACTCAAACCGTTACACTGATGGATATCTTTGCACAGTGTTTCTTTGTACTAACCATTCCCCACAGTCAGATAGTGAAACTTGATTTGGTCCCATTTAAACCGGCCAATCGAAGTGCAACAACAGACGTGCTTCTACTCAGTGTGTGGAGTCTGTCAGTGTGATTTAAAGTTTTGAAATCGTTTGTGGTTCTTTAGCGGGCTGCAGAAATGACTCTCACGAGATACCCACAAGCTGAGATCTCCTCCCACATGAAGAAATCCACCCCCCCCAAAAAAAAACATCAGCAACCTCAGGATTTTAAGAAATGCATTGTGCTACGATCCGTTCCCCACAAGCTTTTTTTCTTTTTATAGCTTACATAACACCGACCATCCTGAGCGAAAGCTTCTCTGCGCTCTTTCTAGGCTCTTTTTTTTTTTATGCATACTTCATCCCTCGCCTTCTCCTCTATGGAAGCGATTAGTGATCAGAATTCAAATGATAAAGCTAATTTGAAAATTCAAATGCATTAACAGAAATTATTTTTAACTTTCAGAATATGGGTGTATTATTTGACTCAAAAATAAAATTAGGATTAATTTATCTAATTTGAATTTTAGTTTTCAACTTCAAAAATGCACATTCTTGGACTAAATTAAAATGAGGAAGAAAATGACATTTGCTTTATCATTTTCAAAAAATGCCCCGCTAAATTTGTATCATAATTCAAATGAAAAAGCTAATTTTAAAATGAAAATACAGGAACAGAAACACGTTTTAATTTTCAGATTATAGGTGCATTATTTGACCTATATTTAAAATGAATATTCAGTCATCCAGTTTGCATTATACTTTTACTCTCTATGTCTGCATATTGTGTGACATCATTCAAATGAAAACTAAAAGGTCTTTGGCTTTTCCTTTTCAAACTTGCCGTGATAAAAAGTGATCATAATTCAAACCAACTCGAAAACGAATTGGCAAAGTCCACGGCGCAGGAAAGAGACGTCAGACTCCAGCTCCCAGGTGAACGTAATGTTTACAGTCTATGAGGCGAGCGGGCAGAACGCGCAGTACGATGGGTGGCGGGGTGAATCTTTAACACTAGGGCAGACTTTAGTTCACACTGTGATACTGGTGGTGATCGGAGTGTTTTTTTCAGCGCACACTGAACTTTCAGCGAGACGACGCAGCAGCTTTATAACCAGAGCTGCCAAGTCTCACGCGTGACACCATGCCCACTATCTCTGACCGTGAGAGTCACTCAGCATCTGCACGCCGTGAAATTCACACAGACGTGTCCTAAGACCGGTTTATTGATAGATTATAGATCACTCTCTTCTCTGCTTAACTTAGTTACATTAAAAAAGATTATCGATTGAATTTTCTGTTTCTAATAATCTCTCCAGCTCTGTGCACAAAGTGTCTCTCATCCTCTGTGCGTAATGGCTCACACTCTCCCTCTCGACCGACTGTATGAGCTCTCTCTCCCTTTCAGAGATTGTTTTGTAGTTATTAAAAGAATAATCAACTACAACGCCAAAACTGAATCAAAATCAGGGCAACAACTAGTTTGGAGCTTGTACCAGTGTTAAAGATTCACCCCGCCACCCATCGTGCTGCGCGTTCTGCCCGCTCGCCTCATAGACTGTAAACATTACGTTCACCTGGGAGCTGGAGTCTGACGTCACTTTCCTGCGTCGTCCACTTTGCCATTTCGTTTTCGAGTTGGTTTGAATTATGATCACTTTTTATCACGGCAAGTTTGAAAAGGAAAAGCCAAAGACCTTTTAGTTTTCATTTGAATGATGTCATACAATATGCATACATAGAGAGTAAAAGTATAATGCAAACTGGATGACTGAATATTCATTTTAAATATAGGTCAAATAATGCACCTATAATCTGAAAATTAAAACGTGTTTCTGTTACTGTATTTTCATTTTAAAATTAACTTTTTCATTTGAATTATGATACAGATTTAGCGGGGCATTTTTTGAAAATGATAAAGCAAATGTCATTTTCTTCTTCATTTTAATTTAGTCAAAGAATGTGCATTTTTTAAGGTGAAAACTAAAATTCAAATTAGATAAATTAATCATCATTTTATTTTTGATTAAAAAGCATTTCTGTTAATGCATTTGAATTTTCAAATTAGCTTTATCATTTGAATTCTGATCACTAATCGCTTCCATACTCCTCTGCCGCCCCCCCTTGAACGCTTCCCAGTTCTCATTTTTCTATTCTCTTTGTTGAAACTCAAACTGAGGCATCGTCTGGACCCCCTCTGCCAATCAATGACCCCGCGGAGCCTAAGAGAGCCTACATCAAGGTTAAAGGTCATGTCTGCTAGAATGTAAGCGCTCTGGACTTGGCGTATTATCCATAAAGAGAGAAACCAGCCGAGTCAGAGCAGGGTGGGTGAAACAGGATTTTGTTATTTCTGTAAACTTGTTGACTCCAGTCATCAGCACCCCGGGGTAACCCAGTGAATCGGCCCTTTGTGCACACATCGAGGTAAACATGCTGTCTGACGCCCAGCTGCTGCCTCAACTCCCTGAAACCTTATCTAGATGTTGTGTGTGTGTGTGTTTGCACCCCCGGCCCCCCCTCCTCCTCACCATCTGAAATAGTTCACATATGGTGCACGTACAGAATATAAATAGACTTTTTTTCAATGTTAAATGGCTGCAAACTTTCATACAATTCAACACATTATCACTCCAGTTTTAACAGGTTTGAGGTCTTTAGATTTAATTATTGTGCGTCGGTGTTTATGAGAGATTCTCTCTCGATTCTCGATTCTCTCAGCATTGCGAGCAACTGGTCTCACGTCTCTGGCCTCACAGTCCGGGTCACAGGAGCTGAGCTGGCACAAGTTCAACGTTGATCTTTGTAAAGTTTTACATGACCTACTTAGAGCTCGTTGGCTTGTTTTCTCATAAGGTCACATATTCTCTAAAATCCTCTTCTCCATGTGTCTCTAGTCCGTCTACAAACCCCCCAATGATGAGAAAAGTCCATCCTCTCCGTCTTCTGCCTGCTCCACTTTTCAGAAAATGTTTGCTCAAACAGGCCGTTTGGAGATTTTCCCTTCATGACATCACAAAGGGCAGTAGCCCCTCCCCCAGGTGGGTGACACTCCCACAGCTAGGTGTTTGTTCTGCCCTCTGAGTCTGCCTTCTCACCGTAAACAATAGGACATGGAGAGAGAAAGCACTGAGTACACCCAAGCCCTTCCAGAGAGGGGGCGTGGTCAGACACAGCTCATTTACATATTTAAAGGTACAGACACAGAAACAGCCTGTTCTGAGCAGGGCTGAAATAGAGGGGTTTATAGACATGATCAAATACAGGATCAGAGTGGATTTAGAACAAGAAACTTCACACACATGTTGAAGAGGAGCTCTGAGACTTATTTACACTGAAGAAGAGGAGGAGAGTATGTCACCTTTAAATCAGTTTTGAGTGACAGCTTCTTACGATTGGCTGTATGCCTGCAGTCTCACCATGTTTGAAGAGTCTCAAAGTCGCCAAAAAATCTGTTAAATAATCTTTTGGAAGTTTTCCACGTATGTTATCTCCAACATCTCGGCTGTGGTTGGTAAAAAAAAAAAGTCCCTGCTTCCTCTGACGGAATCTTTATGATCCTCGGGCTTTAAAAGAAAGCTGTGTCAGTGTTTTAAAGCCGTGGCTCAGTCCCCTGACTTTTCTTTAATGTCCTTAAATCTCTCGTGGTTATCTCAGAAACTCAGAAAACCAGCTGCTGTTACATCATGTACCTTACTGTTCATCCCCGAGGCGACCTGCTGCTATAAAGAAAACATTATCCGCTGTTCTCACAGACGCGTCTCAGGTGTCGCATGATGGTAGAGAGAGAGAGAGAGAACTGTTTGAGCAGATCAAAAGGAACACAACGTACACAGAACCAGTTCCATGTTCTGAGCAGGCTCCAGATTCTTGTCATCCGACTTCATCTTCATCATCATGAGCTTCATAATAACGGCGGCCCCGTTATCACGGCTCTGATCAGACACGGGGCGAGGGCCTGACCGAAATGCTTTACGATTGGCCGGTGACGTAAACAGCACCCCTTCTGAGAAGTTGAAAGATTTACAGAGCGGCCGCACAGAAAAGGCGAAGCGCTCAGAAAAAAGACGCTGGGCGCAGAGCTCTGACTCGACTTCTGATTGGACGTTCGCTCGCTCAGTACAGAGCGTCCTGTTTTGGACCTCAGGTTGGAAAATGCCACATTCAGCACGTTCTGTTCTGATTCACTGCTGCGACCGAGGGGGCGTCGCAGGGGGAGTAACAAACAGAATCATTCATCACACTTTGTGAGCCCATCAGGAGACATAAAGTGAGTTACAGGGTCAATAAAAGACGGAGGTGTTACAGACGTGTGGAGGCTGGACGGACATGAGGGACAGTGAAACACTAACAGAGGGCTGGGCAATGGGATTTAAATTCAGGGTTGGTCATTTTCCTCCAGATCCACTTTTTCAGATTCTGGTGTAAATTGTCTTTAGGTCCTGACAGACATTAATAACTCATGTTCTCTGAAAAAGGAACAAAGAAAATCCATCATCTGTATCAGTTTGTAAGTCTGTAAAAACTTTGACCAATGTCTGCCACGAGGTACCAATCTGATGAACCAATCACACGCCTCCCTGTCTCCCTGCTCGCTCTCTACCTCTTGCGTGCTCTAGCTCACACTCAGAGCTCGTCACCGATGACTTTAGGAGTTTAAACTGTGAGTTTACTGACCGCTGAATGAGACATGAGACGACGTAGTTTCTACACAATGCAAGAGATGAGCTGAGGTCCACTTCTGGAGGGACGGCGCTCGTGCATGTAAGTGAGGGGGCGTGGCTTTAGAGGGAGCTTTAGACGGTGCATTAGCGCCCCCCTTTCCGGTGTTTGGGTGGTGTAATTACAGGTTTTAATCGAACTCTCTTCTGTTTTTGAAAATTATCTCTGCTGTGTTTTTTTTAAGGTTTCTGGGCGCGGGAGGTGGGCAAGTTGATCGGGTTCGACCACCCCACCATCCCGGTGCATCACCAGTACGTGGTGACGGCGACGGTGCCGGAGGTGAAAGCTCTGAAGAAGGAGCTGGCCGTCATCAGGGACCTGGAGGGATCCTACTACCTGCGCCAGGAGAGAGACGGCCTGCTGTTCGGCCCGTATGAAAAGATGGAGAAGATGGTGCTCCAGGACTCCTGGGTCAGAGAGGGCGTTCCTCCAGGTCTGTCAGACGTCAATGCACCATTCTACAATTCACTTATCAGACTCTTTTATCCAAAGCGACGTACATCAGAGAGTAAGAACAACACAAGCAAGGATCTAGAAAAAAGGGAACAAAGCACAAACATTGAGGGCAGTTCTTGAGAGCTCTAATCAGTATAGAAACCATCTTATAAGTCGTGGTTATCAAAGAAAAACCATCGTCATTACCATCATCATCATCAATAATATGGAGACCATCATCATTAAGTTAGTAGGTATTCATGAAAGAGCTGGGTCTTTAGCTTTTTCTTAAAGGTGCAGAGGGACTCATGATTCCCATGGCGGCCATGTTGGCTGTGATGTCATGGTTTGTAACTTGCTCTGTCTGCCCGCTGAAGGTTTCGGTAAGGAGCTGTTTGAGTCGGACCTCGACAGGATCATGGAACACGTGGAGATGGCGATGGAGATGATCCCCGTGCTCAAGACGGCTGACATCATCAACATGGTGTCTGGACCAATCACGTACACCCCTGACCTGCTGCCGATGGTCGGACCACACCAAGGAATGAGGAACTACTGGTGCGCCATCGGCTTCGGGTACGTGTTAGCACCTCAGCGGATACAGATCCACTTTTTGATTTGAGGCTGTTTGATAACTCCTAAAGCTTGGACTTTCCTTCAGGTACGGCGTCATCCACGCCGGCGGGATCGGTAAGTTCCTGAGCGACTGGATCAGGAACGGCGAGCCTCCTTACGACCTGATCGAATGCGACCCGAACCGGTACGGCAAATGGGCGGACGTACCTTTCATGTGTGCCAAAGCTCGAGAATCGTACGGCTTCAACAATGTGGGTAAGAAGAAGACGAGACCATCACAAGTGTGTCCCATCAATCTCTCCTCTCTAGTTTGCTGTCACTGAACTCTTTCCTGTGTCTCTCTCTCTCTCGTCTCTTCAGTCGGGTACCCTAAGGAGGAGCGCTTTGCTGGTCGACCGAGCTGCCGGATGAGCGGCGTTTACGAACTGCTGAAGGACAAAGCGTCCATGGGCTTTCACGCCGGCTGGGAACAACCTCACTGGTTCTACAAACCTGGAGATGAAGTTGGATACAAGTGAGGCTTCTAGTCAGGAGAAACTTAAGAAATAAGACATCAAATGTGTTTTTAAATAGGAGTGTGCGATAGGACGATTGTGTCTTCGATCTGTTTAAGCCGAGAGGTCGTAGCATTGGGCTGCAGTGTACATTCTATCTGTTGCATTTCTATGCTCATACATGGACATACGTTTGGTTGTTCTGGTTAGAAAGTTGCAAATTACTTTTAAAAAGAGTCGTTTTAAAATCGTGAACGCTCTCGAGTAGATGGAGCTCCTCCAACCTTCAGCCAGGTGATCGGTCACTACCACCACCCGACGTCCCTGACGCTCAGCCTCCACCACCATCGGTCCGTGTCGTCCCCTAAACCACAGCCGTCCTCGTTCATGCACGGTCTGCTCACAAAGGAGAAATCCTTCCTGCATATTATCCCATCTTCCCCCCATCCCAGTAAGGTCTTTAACCTGCTTTTTGTAAAGCGCCTCGAGACATGAACAGGAACCGTCGTCTAGAGAAGTAAACATTCAGAGTGTTCTCTAACTGGCTCTACCACATCCTCCTTATCCATTTTAACAGAACCTCTCATTATGCTGGAGAAAAAGGACAATAAAATTCATGCTCCTGGGTATTCAGCTGACTCTTACCAATGCATGTAAAAAAAAAGAAGGTAGGATGGCGTCTGGAGGCGGAGCAGGCTGCTCAGAGTAAATATTTGAAGGCAGCGTACTCCTCGCTAAAGAACAAATGTTCCCAAACAGAGCTCCCTCCCTGCAAAGCCTTCTCTGTCAGCGCAGAGACGAGCTCCCCACAGATCATTTCACACGTCCTGTAACTCTAAGCAGCAGATTCAGACACCCCTCTGTGAAAGAACAGGACAGCTGCTGACAGCGACGAGAGAGAATGCTGTCAGACCACAACGTGTGCAGGAGTCTAAACTCTCTGAGTCTGAACTATGAGATTTTTAAAAACCCACACAGGAGAAGCAGAGCGGGATTTTCTGGGTCCAAGATGCATGAAGAGTGAAAAGCTCCAGAAACACTTAAAGTATGAAGATCAACTTTATTAACCAATTCAGACCCCAAGGCTCAAGTTGATCCTCATGCTACAAGTGTTGTTGGAGCTTTTTGACCTCTGAAATCCACGCAGTCACAGAACTCTTTGAGACGATTCGGCGAGTGTTTGGCCCGCCTGCTCCTTATCGTAACGCTTTGTCATATCGTACAAACATTAGACTTTGTGTTTGTGGATGAACGTCAGCTAGCAGAAGTGATTTCAGCCGACGAGAGGAAACACTGGAACTAAACTCTGCATGAAGTCGACGCTGCTCACTAATTGGCTGCAGGAAGTGTAAACATTATTTCTGGGACAATATTTTGGTTAGTTTGGATGTTACACTCTGCTAGTTAAGATCAATTCAATCAATCAATCAATTTTTATTTGTAAAGTGTCAACTCATAACAAGTGTTATCTGGAGACACTTTACAAAAAGCAGGTAAAAGACCTTACTCATTGTTATGTTACATAAAGCAGGTAAAAGACGTTACTCATTGTTATGTTATATAAAGCAGGTAAAAGACCTTACTCATTGTTATGTTACATAAAGCAGGTAAAAGACCTTACTCATTGTTATGTTACATAAAGCAGGTAAAAGACCTTACTCATTGTTATGTTACAAAAAGCAGGTAAAAGACCTTACTCATTGTTATGTTACATAAAGCAGGTAAAAGACGTTACTCATTGTTATGTTACATAAAGCAGGTAAAAGACCTTACTCATTGTTATGTTACATAAAGCAGGTAAAAGACGTTACTCATTGTTATGTTACATAAAGCAGGTAAAAGACCTTACTCATTGTTATGTTATATAAAGCAGGTAAAAGACCTTACTCATTGTTATGTTACATAAAGCAGGTAAAAGACCTTACTCATTGTTATGTTACAAAAAGCAGGTAAAAGACCTTACTCATTGTTATGTTACATAAAGCAGGTAAAAGACCTTACTCATTGTTATGTTACAAAAAGCAGGTAAAAGACCTTACTCATTGTTATGTTACATAAAGCAGGTAAAAGACCTTACTCTTTGTTATGTTATATAAAGCAGGTAAAAGACCTTACTCTTTGTTATGTTATATAAAGCAGGTAAAAGACCTTACTTATTGCTATGTTACATAAAGCAGGTAAAAGACCTTACTCTTTGTTATGTTACATAAAGCAGGTAAAAGACCTTACTCATTGTTATGTTACATAAAGCAGGTAAAAGACCTTACTTATTGTTATGTTACAAAAAGCAGGTAAAAGACCTTACTCATTGTTATGTTACATAAAGCAGGTAAAAGACCTTACTCATTGTTATGTTACATAAAGCAGGTAAAAGACCTTACTCATTGTTATGTTACATAAAGCAGGTAAAAGACCTTACTCATTGTTATGTTACATAAAGCAGGTAAAAGACCTTACTTATTGTTATGTTACATAAAGCAGGTAAAAGACCTTACTTATTGTTATGTTACAAAAAGCAGGTAAAAGACCTTACTTATTGTTATGTTACATAAAGCAGGTAAAAGACCTTACTCATTGTTATGTTACATAAAGCAGGTAAAAGACCTTACTCATTGTTATGTTACATAAAGCAGGTAAAAGACCTTACTCATTGTTATGTTATAAAAAGCAGGTAAAAGACCTTACTCATTGTTATGTTACAAAATGCAGGTAAAAGACCTTACTCATTGTTATGTTACAAAAAGCAGGTAAAAGACCTTACTCATTGTTATGTTACATAAAGCAGGTAAAAGACCTTACTCATTGTTATGTTACAAAAAGCAGGTAAAAGACCTTACTCATTGTTATGTTACAAAGATCCGGCCTATCCATCATGAGCACTTTAGCAAAGCAGCAATAGTTAAAGTGGTAAGAAAAAACTTTCTTATTAAAAGGCAGAAATCTTCGGCCGGATCCCCGGCTCATGATGAAACAGTCTTCACAGGTCTAGACTGCGCCGGGCTTGGAAAGGGATAGGGGGAGAGATGGGATAAGATGCAGCAAGGGGGGTGGGGGGGGGGTGTTGTTCAGGCAAGCCGTCCATCAACGATCCCGAACCATACGTCTCCGTGGTAACCAAACAAAGTCACAGCTTAAGTCACAAAATAACTAGTTTCAACGAGGCATGCACTGGTTCACATCGGTATCGGCTTGTTGACAAAGACTGCGGCATGAACCGCGAATTCAGAGAAGAGGTTTTTTTAATGATTGTTGTTCAAAGTAATGAAAGAAACATCTGTATCAGTCCTGATTCTCACAATCGGTGCATCTCTAGTTTCAACGTCGGGCTTTGTGAGGACTGCAGACAGAACCTTTTTTATTGCTGACATAAGCACCAGACGCACGCCAACAAACCACTTCACCAAGCAGTTAGCAGTTAGCGGTTAGCACTCGTGTTAGAACAATGTTCCCCTTTCTGCTCTCACACCGGTTTGGCATTATGTAATTAAACCAATAAAAAAGCGGGCTTATTAAAGATCGGCGGTTGGTAAAAGTTTGTTTTCACACTCGGATACAAAGCGTCCATTGTCTTTGTGTTGTGATCAGGCCCAGTTTCAAACGCACCAACTGGTTCGCGCCGGTCGGCAGAGAGTGCAAGCTGGTGATGGAGAAGGTGGGGGTGGTCGACCTGACGCCGTTTGGGAAATTCACCGTGAAGGGGAAGGACTCCCACAGGCTGCTGGACCGCCTGTTTGCCAACACCATGCCCAAGGTAGAGCACATCGTCAGGCAGTCAGCGCCACGCCCGAAACATGTCAAATGGTTAACAACGGTCATCAGACGTAAAGCTCTTTGCTCGACAGTTCTTCATCGCTCTTTTAGAAGGCGTTCTCCCAGACGTCTCTTCTGCCTCTGTAAACTTTGACCTTTGTGTTTTCAGGTGGGCCTCACTAATATCAGCCACATGTTGACGCCCACTGGGAGAGTGTTCGCTGAAGTGACCATCACCCAGATGGCTCCGGGAGAGTTCATGCTCATCACAGGCTCGGGGTCGGAGCGCCATGACCTCAGGTGAAACGGTCAACGCACACTTGAGTTGATCAGGATCATATTATTCAGTATCGTTTGTTAAAGGTCGGCTTTGTTTTCATCCTGTTTTCACTTCACACCGAGGGTTGAGGTCTGCTTCCTGTTGGACAGGAAGGTGACAAACACCGGCGGTTAGCTTGTGCTAGCGTGCGTTAGCTTGCAGTGTAGCTACAAGCAGTAAACGTCCACACTCCGTCCTGCAGGGGGCGATGAGCCCAGGAGGAGGGGCCAAGTTTGAATAACATTAAGCTGCTACCAACATTTCTAGTGACTCTATCTTTAAAGTCTTTATATGTGATGTTTTGATCCAGCAGATGTCGCCCTTGAGCACCAGCATGAAACCAAAACAACTCACGCTGCATTGTTGTGTTAGCATGCTAATGCTAGCGATCTTTATTCTGCTCGTATCTTCACACTGCATGTAAATTTACCTGAAATGAGCGTGATCTAGAAACACAGTTAAGCAGTGAGTACAGTATGTTATTCTTCTTTTCTCTAGTCCCTCAATTAAACAACTTTTATACTCGAGGGGAGGAGTCAGCCGGCCGTCCGGGCGATGTAAACAAACTGAAGATAGGACTCTGAAGACATCACAGACACTGGGACTCGGGTGTTACACCCATTGTAGACAGTCATGACTCACAGAGTTATTTTCAGAGGAGATACTTGATTTATATTTAAGTGTGAAAAATCACATATGAAGACTTTAATGACATGATGACAAAACT
The DNA here is from genome assembly GCF_963584025.1 of Labrus mixtus. Classification (NCBI taxonomy): domain Eukaryota; kingdom Metazoa; phylum Chordata; class Actinopteri; order Labriformes; family Labridae; genus Labrus; species Labrus mixtus. The sequence continues at coordinate 429,849 of NC_083628.1, forward strand.
GGATAAAATATTCCCTCTGGCTCCTGGGAGGCTTGAAAAGGACTGAAGCAGGACTTTTTGTTCCATCTGTTACCATGCCAACAGATTATTATACATGAAACCATATGACATTAAAGTCATCAAAAATATTGAGTTATACTTTCTGAAAAGCTGCATTTGAGGCATTTCTTCAGTTCTCTCCCTCAGACTCAAAGTGAGACTCGAGCTGTGCAGAGTTAAACTCTCTCACCGTCTGTTTCATACAGCGGTAACCAAAAACCTCCCTGCAGCTGTTAACTCGACGCCCCTCCATGTGCTCCAATCAGGACGCAGCACATTCAGTCACTTCTCTTAAACAAACTCTCCCCAGGAACAGAACAATCTCGAGCTATGTGGCGACCTCTAGTGGAGAGTTACAGAAGGGTAAATCAGCCTGAGACACATGGGCTGTATCCGAATTGCCAAGTACCTCTTCAATCTGTCAGTAGTCAGTACCTACTATCTGCTGTTTACTGTTTAGTATGCACACAGTAGGCAGATATTTGTTCCTACTTCTTCTGATTCTTTCAGTATGGAAGTGACGTCATTTACGTTTCCCGAACCGGCCGCATCCACCCGTTTTTTGTAATTAGAGTAATGCTCATATACAGTCAGGTAAACAAAAAACAATATCACAATGTAAATCAAGTAAAAGATTAAATAACTAAATAACATACAGTACATAAAGAACAAATGAAAGACAGTAATATACAGAATATAAAATAAACCAATAAAGACACATTTAAATAGTGAAATCATTATTTAAATAGAGGGAGAAAGGTTTTATAATAATGCAGATATTTGTTATATTTTCTGTTGTTAATTTAAAGTAGTGATTTCAGTCGGGACTTTAACTCTAGATTAAAAATTGATTCAATTAATCCACGGTCGTTGGTTTTGATTTGGAGGCGGACGTGAAGTGACGATTTACGTTTAATTTCGCACAGCATTGTGGGTAAAATACAATTCATTTCCTGAAAGGATGAATCCAATCCATACTGCATGAAACCAGGAAGTTAGTATCCATACTGAAATGTTCAGTATACTGAGGTGGACCCAAAAAATGACCACTGAATGACCACGAGAGTTCAGACTACTGAAAAGTACTGACTACTGAACTGTGGATATTCAGAAAGGACCAAGTACTGCGTCTGTTGTCGGGGAATAATCTAAACTAAGTCAACATTCAGAGTTATTTGCTGAAATGCATTTCATGTCCAACTGTTGCTTTTAATGCGTCTTCATGGAGATCAGGGTTAGGGGTTAGTCAGGAAGAGAGAGAGAGGGAGAGAGAGAGAGCTGGAGCCGATCCCAGCTGTCATTGGGCGAGAGGCGGGGTCACACCCTGGCCTTGTCACCAGCCAATCACAGGGCTGACATATAGAGACCGATAAACAGCCACACTCACATTCACACCTACAGACAATTTAGAGTCACTCAGGCATGATAATATGATGCGTTTAACGATCTTATTTCCGCGTGCTGAACGTTTTCTTCGTTGGTTTGAACTCAGGTGGATTGAGGACGAAGCAGCAAACGGCGGCTACGACGTCGACATCAGCAACGTCACGGACGGTTTGGGCGTGCTCGGCATCGCGGGACCGAACTCCCGCAGGGTTCTCCAGAAACTGACGGACGAGGACATGAGCGACGCAGGGTTCAAATTTCTCCACTGCAAGTCCATCCAGCTGGCGGGGGTCCCTGTCCAAGCCATCAGGATCTCCTACACAGGTACTGCACCTGTTTGTAGAGTTTAACCCTTTGTTTGCCGTGTTTAAAGGCAGGTCTCTGTGTATCTGTGTTCAGGTGAGCTCGGCTGGGAGTTGTACATAGAGCAGAAAAACATGGCCACCGTGTACCAGGCCATGATGGAGGCGGGAAAAGACGAAGGGATCGACAACTTCGGGACCTACGCCATGAACTCTCTCCGGCTGGAAAAGGGCTTCAGAGGCTGGGGAGCCGAGGTGACACACGACGATACACACACTCACTGAATTTCAAGTTTGTTTATTTTTAAGAATAACAACATGACACAGAGTTCTTTCACACCTGCAGAAAACTCTAAAAAAAAAACTGGATATTTGCTGCATGTCTTTGGTATCGGCAGAAACATCCAACAGATGTTGAGCAACATGAGCATGAACTAAAATCTGGTTTAGAGACGATTAAAAATTAAATCAGATTCAATGGCTGTTTGAGTTCACACATGATGCTCCTCCTGGAAATATCTGGAGTTTTCTGCAAGTGTGAAAGCAGCTACAAGAGCCAGGCTAACTGTTTGCTTCCCTTTTCTCACTTTAGTGTCAATAACACAAACTTTAAATCTTTACAGATGAACTGTGACACCAACCCTCTGGAGGCCGGATTGGATTATTTCATCAAACTGAACAAGGTATGAATATTGAGACTGATCTAACTCCATATTGGAATTATGATTAGCTGAATAGGAAGGAGACATCTGATTGGCTACAGACATTACCCTGCTGAAAAAAATGCATTTGTGAATCTAACCACGGCACGGGAGTCTCAAAAATCCCACACACAAACACAGTGAGGTTCACAAACAGTTTGTAAAAGCAGACTGAGCAGTTTATATATTTGTGGATTTCTATTACATTTATACAAAACTATAAATATTTGTGTGTGCATTGAAATACATTTGTGAATCCTTCTGTGTGCATTTGTGAATATTGAGACTGATCTAACTCCATAGGTAACCACCAGACTGTCCTTTCTGTTTTTGTTCATTCTACAGTCATTATCTGTAATTTCCTGTATCTCATATTTTTGTCTTCACATCTTCCGATCATTCAAAAAGACTCAAAGACTGTGACAACGATCAGATCAACCTGACTCAGTCACAGATGTCTGTCTCTCTGATGTAAAGATTCAATAAGAATACATCCCTGATAACATCTGTGTTTTGTTCAGCCGGCAGACTTTATCGGCAAAGCAGCTCTCCAGGAGATCAAAGCAAAAGGCGTGAGGAGGAAGCTCTCCTACATCACCCTCGATACGGACGACATCGACCCGGAGGGCAACGAGACGGTCTGGCATAACGGCAAGGTAAGAAACGCCTTTATGTGCTTATGTTGTCTCTATTCTCACCAGAGACTGCATATATTCAAATGGACGATCACTTCTCGTCGTAATAAATTGAAGTCAAAGTACCCCCGCAGTGAGCACTGACATATTTAAAAGGTGCTTTAATTTACAGCCGAGACATGCTCAGAGGGGAGCGAGCTGCTCAAACTGCTGAACGGACCATATGAACTAGTTTATCACACTTAGCAATCCGGACTGTGCCCGAGTAGTTTGACCCCCAAAGTCCAGTTTGTTTGAATAGTGTGCTCTGACTCATCCTCAAACTAATGGGGGGCTGGGGGAGGGGGAACAGTCGTGCTTCAACTGGGTCTAGTGTGAGTGCGCCCTTAAACGCTGTTTCCCCCAGTTCAGTTCTGAACTTTGGAACAGACGGTAAGAACATTTCCTCTGGTGTGTATAGAGGTTGTAGTCCTCCAAGCGGGCGGCCCAGGTTTGAATCCAGCCTGTGGCTTGTTTCCCGCATATTTTTGGATTATGATCAATCTCTAAATTTCAATAATTAATCATGACTATTTTGAATTTTTACTCGTGTTTAAAATTCAAATGTTTTGCGTTTATAAATAGAAATTGTTAGGCTTTTATTTTGAAATCCTGTACTGTCTTAAACTTTACTTTACTTGCTGTGTGCTTGCTACTTAATGATTTTAACCGGGGCGCCGGTGGCTGAGTGGTTAGTACGCACGCCTGATGTACAGAGACTAGAGTCCTCGAGGCAGACGGTCTGGGTATGAAGCCAACCTCTGGCTCCTTTCCCGCATGTCATTCCCCCCCCCCCCCCCCCCCTCTCTCTCTGATTTCCGACTCTATCCACTGTCCTATGTCTCCATTAAAGGCACAAAAAGCCCAAAAATAAATCTTAAAAAAAAAAAAGGTCCTGTGACCAATGATTCTCTCTCACCCTGTCTGAACCCCCTTCAGGTTGTTGGAAACACGACGTCCGGAGCGTACAGTTACAGCACCCAGCAGAGCCTGGCGTTCGCGTACCTGCCTCCGGACCTCTGCTCTGTGGGTGAGAAGGTCCAGGTCGAGCTGCTGGGGAGGAAATACAACGCCATGGTCATCCAGGAGCCGTTAGTCCTCACCGAGCCCACACGGACCCGGCTGCAGAAGAAGGCAAAGAGCAAGGCCTAAACCCGGAGCAGAAGAATATTATTCAAATTGAAGTCTTATTTGAAGAACGACGATGAACTGTTACGCACACACCTTCCTCGTCCTGCTGTCTCTTAAGAAGGAAGTTTTTTTTTTAAAAAGGGAGTTCAGTGCGTCTTATGAATGTTTTTGAGCGACAGGGAAATAAGAACTTGATGCAGCTGCACCACAAAGTCCGTCAGTGTTAAAATGAGTAATCGTCTTTCTGTGATTCCATGAATGGATGTCGATGTTTTTATGGTTCAACAGGTGAATATTGTGTAAAAAAAAAAAAAAAAAAAAGATTCTTGAAACAGAAATGACTCTTTTTGTGTTTGAGTTTAAAAATAATGAGGTGCTTCAGTTTACATCAAGTCGTCTGAACTCTGAACAGATTCATCGTTAACCCGAAGGCAACACTTGTACAAAGATACTTTTATAAATCGTTATTTTCTAAAACTAACATGTAATGAAATTGGTTTACATTAATACCGTCTTAATAAAGCATTGCACTCACTGTCTGGTATTTAATGTTTGTGTTTCTACATCCTATAGCATTCTTAAAGGTCCAATCAGTGAGATGTGTAGAGAGGTAAATGATAAAGGTATCTTACTATCTGATCATTAAGGAAACATGTTGAAGTGCTGGCTTCTCTGACAACAATGCAGCAGCCAGTATGTCCTCCGTCTAACTTTAGATTCTGCTCCTGAATGCTCTGGATTTGTTTGGACCAGAGAAGGTAGGCGCTTTTAAGACACCCACCCACACGGCCGTTTTGGACGCCCCTCTGTTTGTCAGATATGAGAGCAGTTATCAGGTCAACAGGTGTTGCAGTGATGGAAGCGGGCAAGAGAAGTGGTTCAGATAGAAGTGATTGTACCCGACCTACAAAGCCTCTGCATGTTTCTAATAAGCTCCACGAGCAGAAACGTGCTCAAACTAGGATCAATATTGGAGATGCTTTTGAAAAATGGAGAGAGGTTAGAACACAGAAAGGTTTACAGACCCATGCAGAGCTGGATAAACACTGAAGCTTCAGAGTCCACCACATGGTGACCTGAGTGAGCATCGACTCTAGAGAGGAGGGGGGGGGACAGCTCTCTATGATGTTTAGAATTCAGACTGCAGTACCCATTTTAAACACTAGGTGTCAGAGTTACATATAGATATACATTCCAGGGCTTCTGTTCCTCCCTTTAAGAAACTAGCAAATAAAAAAGGACATTTCAAAATGTTAATAACTTTTTATTTTTTTTATTTTATTCTCTTCCAACCACTAAACTCAAAGCAGATTTAATAACATCACAGTAAGCAGAGATAAGACCGCATCATAGTCACATTTTCTATACAGACATATTTGATTAAACACGTTTTATTTCTCCATGTCTCCATCAGCGGTACTTGTACACAGCTTTGTCCTGCAGGGTCTGAATCTCTAACTTGACCGGACATTTGTAGAAGTGTGACAGCAGAGACTCTGAATATCCGATTAAGAAATAAAACTTGTTCGGCGGTAGTTTTGGTAACATCAAAGCGCACACTATGAGCACGTTGCCGCGTCTCTTGATCACGATCTCGTTGGCGAGGCAGCCGTGGAAGGTCCCGAACATGAAGCGCCTCAAGAAGACGTCCTCGATGGTGCGTTCAGCTGCCCCCTCTTCTCCCTTGAGGTTACCTGATGGAACAGTTAAGTGAGATGATAAAATATGAGCAGCCCTACTGTACAAACAACTCTCAGAGATTGTGGGTTAAACGTGTTAAAAGTGCACATTTACACCGTTGAGTTGCTCTTCAAATAAAAGTGGTTTTCTTACTCGTGTGTTGTGACAGCCATCCTTTGCGGTGGCCGATGTGATGTGGGGGAAGTGCTTGCTCATAGGTCAAAGGTTTGTCTCCTTTCCCAACTCGGACACGAGCTGCTCGATTCTGGAAAACAAGAGAAAAAAAAATAAAGAAAACGAAAATAATCTAAGTCTCTCAGTCTTAAGAGGGTTTACTACATCACTGATGCTGTCTGGGACGACCTGTTGTTAACAGCGTTTACCTTGCAGCACGCCGCAGTGACATGGAGCGCTCTGCTTCCAGAGGAGCTGCACAAGGATCCGGACCTGACCAACGAACTCTGCAGAGAAAACAGTAGAAACAGCAGCAGAGTTAAACACATATGAATTCTATATCTGGGTTTGAGGCTTCAGTAAAACTTGAACAGACATGAGCTTAAATTTTAAGGAATTATTTTATCCAATTCTAGGCATCTTAAGCAGCTGTTGGTGAGAGTTGGGCTGTGCAGGGGGACCCAGCAGGGGGTCTGAGCCAGCCTTTGAACGGTGACTCAACACAGACAGAGCAAACTGTGAGCCTAAATCCTCAGGAAGACGTTCTGAGGTGGATTGTTAAACAGAATCCATTTCGATTAGGTGATTCCAGCAGGTGAAGCCTTGTCCGTCGGGACAGTAAGACTCTGTGTTCAGCGACTTCAGAGCAACGGATTCTTTTTTCTTTTTAGTGGACAGAGTCAGAAACGGGGGAGAGAGACAGAATGGGGAAAAACATGTCTTATTTGTCAAATGCTTGTTGTGGGTTTGGATGGCTCAATGTGCAGTCTCAGAAAAAAATACAAAAAATCACGGGTCCCAACACAGAACCTTGTGGAACCCCTGTTGATAGTTTTCAGAGCGATCAATCGGTAGTGACACAGTGCAGCCTATTAGAAACATAATTCTGTCTAATGGGCCTGACCTGTAAGCACCATGTACAATAACAAACACATAAATGAGTTTAATTTCAGAGCAATTCACCGCTAACTGCTAAACAACTGTATGAAGAAGGTTGAGAAAGACATATTAATCAGTCAGGAGGCTGAGAGGAGAAACGTATCAAACACGGTAAATATGTTAACTTCATAATAAACTTAACACTCAGACTTTACAGCTTTATTAACGAGTATTTAATGATATCAAGAAACCATGATAGAATTATTATACAAGCTAAAATGTTATTTTACTTACTAGTAGCCTCACGCTCCCTGTGCTGCTCAAGGACGCCGCCATGTTTTTGCAGGTGTAACGCTAAAACGAGTGACTGTGTTAACTGGTGACATTTGTGGCTGTCGTGGTTAAAACAGCTGTTCAAAACGTTGTGTTCTCACGAATAACTTATTCGTTAAGTTTTTGATAAAAGACATATTTGATGAATATATTTTGATTTTAAAATAATGAGGCAAAAACTTAAAAAAGAAGCCACCGCGAGGAGACTTTACGACAACTATAGACTGGTGAGAGTCACCAGTTAACACGGTCACTATTTCTAGCATAACACCAGATTAAATCTTGCACGTAAACAACTATTTTATCGCATGTATTTTGTTACTTTCTGTATCATGTTAGATACACAATTAAAATATCATCTTTCAATGGTTTTAAGTCATGTTATAAAAGGGAGAAAATTTTGTTTTCGTGCCGTTACACCGGAACTGTTTATTGACACTCGGGTGTCCGTTTGTATAGGACGACCATCGAGCTGGACCAACCGGATTTACAAAATAAAACAATCTGAACAGTAAAGCTCTCAAAAATAAGAATGTAAAAATAATCATAAACACTTTAAATTCAAATATAACACAACATTCTTTATTAAAATGAATGTTTGTTGGTAATTGGCGGCGTTAATTTAGTAAAAATGCGTATTCGTACAGAGTTTGCTCTTATTTTGAAAGGTGGAATCGGAAACAGTTTCATTTGTTCTGGTAGGAGAAACTCAGACGTGAAGAAACCGTTTCCCAGCAAGTCACAACAACGAATTAACTTGTTTTTTTGTTGTCTAAAATATTTGTAGTTGTGTTTAAATTATTGTTTGGGAGACTTTAAAGGTTTCTGAACACGGAGAGACTGAAAAGAAAGCCGCCATGTCGTCGCCGTTGGAGATGACAGAGATGTACGACAACGCTCTTCTGGGGATCCTGCAGCACGTCGGGAACATCCAGGACTTCTTACAGATCTATTTCGGGTTCTTGTATCGTAAGACGGACTTTTACCGTCTGCTGTCCGGACCCAACGACCAGATGGGCTTCCCTCCTGGTGTGGCGGAGAAGATGGTGTTAAAGGTGAAGCCATGTAAACACTGTCAGAGGTGCTGCTGGTCAATAGGAAAGTCAGGCAACTGCTTGGGGCCCCAGACCAGTAAAGGGGGGCCCCTGAGGTCTGACAAACTTACATCAAAGCAGTGGCTCAAAATGTGCAGATTTTGCAATCAATTAACATTTGCCTCGGGCCCCGTCAGACTCTAGAACTGCTCCTGGGTTGCTGTCAGGATCAGAGGCGATTCCAGACTCTGTTGGGGCAAAACTTAAAAGGGGGGCCCCTCCAACTGAGATAGTCTAATGCAAGATAATCCTTTATTGACCCCCAGAGGGGAAATTCAAGTGTTGCAGCAGGAAGAAGACAAGAAGAAGAGCATGCACACATTAACTGGCAAATAAAACACGATACAGGAAGTTCAGACATGTTGTGCAATTCAAGATTCAAGATCTTTATTTGTCACATGCTCATACAGATGTGCAGTGAAATGTAAAGACTGTTCCACAAGGCCATGCAATAAACACTCAAATTAATAATACACATAAATACAGTAATATAGAAATATAATGTAAAATTTAAAAAAAAATATTTGAATATTTCGGTCATAAGTTATGTTTGCTGGAAGAGCTGATGTAAAAAAGTTAACAAAAACAACATAAATAAAGAAAACAACACACAGCCTCAGCAGAGCAACCCGGACGCCGTCTGGACACGGCCACTCAATCTTAGTATTTAAAGTTAAAGTGAGCAGTGATGAGATAAAGTGACAAACTTAAGGAATAGCTCGGCCGGACATTCATGCCTCAATCTGTGCCAATCTCTTCTCCTCCTGCAGACGTTTAAGCTGTTTGAGAAGGTGGCGGAGCAGGACAGAGAGAGGCAGCAGAGCGAGGTGCGGAGGAGACAGGAGAGACGATGCGTTCCTCCTCCGGTCGTCCAGGAGCTGGAGGTCTCCACAGAGGAGACGGCGGGGCAGAGCACAGAGGCTGAGAGCGCTTCATCAGAGCCTCAGAGTGTTTCAGTCCCGACCTCAGAAGACAAAGTAGACCCTCAGCCTGACAGCAGCGGTGGCGGCGGAGGTCCAGGAGAGTCAAAGCAGGGAGACCAGGCAGCTGCATCGAGCACAAACTCAGCAGAGGGGTGAGTAACCTCCAGTGTTTTTATCCAGCATATCTTTTTTTTTTTTGA
>NC_083628.1:444364-459364 GCF_963584025.1 Labrus mixtus
GTTTAGGGGGTGAGAGGGGTCCACTAGGATCAGGGTGTAGGGGGTGAGAGGGGTCCTCTGGGATCAGGGTTTAGGGGGTGAGAGGGGTCCTCTGAGATCAGGGTGGAGGGGTGAGAGGGGTCCACTGGGATCAGGGTAAAGGGGGGGAGAGGGGTCCACTAGGATCAGGGTAAAGGGGGTGAGAGGGGTCCTCTGGGATCAGGGTTTAGGGGGTGAGAGGGGTCCTCTGAGATCAGGGTGGAGGGGTGAGAGGGGTCCACTAGGATCAGGGTGTAGGGGGTGAGAGGGGTCCTCTGGGATCAGGGTTTAGGGGGTGAGAGGGGTCCTCTGAGATCAGGGTGGAGGGGTGAGAGGGGTCCACTGGGATCAGGGTAAAGGGGGGGAGAGGGGTCCACTAGGATCAGGGTAAAGGGGGTGAGAGGGGTCCACTAGGATCAGGGTAAAGGGGGTGAGAGGGGTCCACTAGGATCAGGGTAGAGGGGGTGAGAGGGGTCCACTAGGATCAGGGTAGAGGGGTGAGAGGGGTCCACTAGGATCAGGGTAGAGGGGGTGAGAGGGGTCCACTAGGATCAGGGTGTAGGGGGTGAGAGGGGTCCACTAGGATCAGGGTGGAGGGGGTGAGAGGGGTCCTTTGAGATCAGGGTAAAGGGGGTGAGAGGGGTCCTCTGGGATCAGGGTTTAGGGGGTGAGAGGGGTCCACTAGGATCAGGGTTTAGGGGGTGAGAGGGGTCCACTAGGATCAGGGTTTAGGGGGTGAGAGGGGTCCTCTAGGATCAGGGTGTAGGGGGTGAGAGGGGTCCTCTGGGATCAGGGTTTAGGGGGTGAGAGGGGTCCTCTGAGATCAGGGTGGAGGGGTGAGAGGGGTCCACTGGGATCAGGGTAGAGGGGGTGAGAGGGGTCCACTAGGATCAGGGTAAAGGGGGTGAGAGGGGTCCACTAGGATCAGGGTAGAGGGGGTGAGAGGGGTCCTCTGAGATCAGGGTAAAGGGGGGGAGAGGGGTCCACTAGGATCAGGGTAAAGGGGGTGAGAGGGGTCCACTAGGATCAGGGTAGAGGGGGTGAGAGGGGTCCACTAGGATCAGGGTAGAGGGGGTGAGAGGGGTCCTTTGAGATCAGGGTAAAGGGGGTGAGAGGGGTCCTCTGAGATCAGGGTGGAGGGGTGAGAGGGGTCCTCTGGGATCAGGGTAAAGGGGGTGAGAGGGGTCCTTTGAGATCAGGGTAAAGGGGGTGAGAGGGGTCCACTAGGATCAGGGTAAAGGGGGTGAGAGGGGTCCACTAGGATCAGGGTGTAGGGGGTGAGAGGGGTCCTCTGAGATCAGGGTTTAGGGGGTGAGAGGGGTCCACTAGGATCAGGGTTTAGGGGGTGAGAGGGGTCCTCTAGGATCAGGGTGTAGGGGGTGAGAGGGGTCCTCTGGGATCAGGGTTTAGGGGGTGAGAGGGGTCCTCTGAGATCAGGGTTTAGGGGGTGAGAGGGGTCCACTAGGATCAGGGTTTAGGGGGTGAGAGGGGTCCTCTAGGATCAGGGTGTAGGGGGTGAGAGGGGTCCTCTGGGATCAGGGTTTAGGGGGTGAGAGGGGTCCTCTGAGATCAGGGTGGAGGGGTGAGAGGGGTCCACTGGGATCAGGGTAAAGGGGGGGAGAGGGGTCCATTAGGATCAGGGTAAAGGGGGTGAGAGGGGTCCACTAGGATCAGGGTAGAGGGGGTGAGAGGGGTCCACTAGGATCAGGGTAGAGGGGGTGAGAGGGGTCCACTAGGATCAGGGTAGAGGGGGTGAGAGGGGTCCACTAGGATCAGGGTAGAGGGGGTGAGAGGGGTCCACTAGGATCAGGGTGTAGGGGGTGAGAGGGGTCCACTAGGATCAGGGTAAAGGGGGTGAGAGGGGTCCACTAGGATCAGGGTAGAGGGGGTGAGAGGGGTCCACTAGGATCAGGGTGTAGGGGGTGAGAGGGGTCCACTAGGATCAGGGTGGAGGGGGTGAGAGGGGTCCTTTGAGATCAGGGTAAAGGGGGTGAGAGGGGTCCTCTGGGATCAGGGTTTAGGGGGTGAGAGGGGTCCACTAGGATCAGGGTTTAGGGGGTGAGAGGGGTCCACTAGGATCAGGGTTTAGGGGGTGAGAGGGGTCCTCTAGGATCAGGGTGTAGGGGGTGAGAGGGGTCCTCTGGGATCAGGGTTTAGGGGGTGAGAGGGGTCCTCTGAGATCAGGGTGGAGGGGTGAGAGGGGTCCACTGGGATCAGGGTTTAGGGGGTGAGAGGGGTCCACTAGGATCAGGGTTTAGGGGGTGAGAGGGGTCCACTAGGATCAGGGTATAGGGGGTGAGAGGGGTCCACTAGGATCAGGGTAAAGGGGGTGAGAGGGGTCCACTAGGATCAGGGTAGAGGGGGTGAGAGGGGTCCTCTGAGATCAGGGTAAAGGGGGGGAGAGGGGTCCACTAGGATCAGGGTAAAGGGGGTGAGAGGGGTCCACTAGGATCAGGGTAGAGGGGGTGAGAGGGGTCCACTAGGATCAGGGTAGAGGGGGTGAGAGGGGTCCTTTGAGATCAGGGTAAAGGGGGTGAGAGGGGTCCTCTGAGATCAGGGTGGAGGGGTGAGAGGGGTCCTCTGGGATCAGGGTAAAGGGGGTGAGAGGGGTCCTTTGAGATCACGGTAAAGGGGGTGAGAGGGGTCCACTAGGATCAGGGTAAAGGGGGTGAGAGGGGTCCTTTGAGATCAGGGTAAAGGGGGTGAGAGGGGTCCTCTGAGATCAGGGTAAAGGGGGTGAGAGGGGTCCTCTGAGATCAGGGTGGAGGGGTGAGAGGGGTCCTCTGGGATCAGGGTAGAGGGGGTGAGAGGGGTCCACTAGGATCAGGGTTTAGGGGGTGAGAGGGGTCCACTGGGATCAGGGTTTAGGGGGTGAGAGGGGTCCACTGGGATCAGGGTTTAGGGGGTGAGAGGGGTCCACTAGGATCAGGGTTTAGGGGGTGAGAGGGGTCCACTAGGATCAGGGTTTAGGGGGTGAGAGGGGTCCACTAGGATCAGGGTTTAGGGGGTGAGAGGGGTCAAAAATATTTATGTAAATTCATCAGATAAGAAAATCAAATCTGTTTTTGTGGACGTGAAAACTTAAAATAAGATTCTTTAAGACCATCCAGCTGAAGTCTTTAAATCAGGACTTCTATTTGCAGCTCTCACAGACGATTACTCAGCGAGGAAATTTGTTAAAAATGATTCATGGAGTACTTTTAAAGAAACAAATAAAACTCCCTCTTTAGAATATAAATTAAAAACCGCTGGAGCATTTTATTGTTTTACTCAAATCTCTCAGTTCTTCTGCCTCTTTCTTTCTTAACGACGAGTTCGTCTTGTGACTGCAGCACTTTGCTCTGCGTCTTTATCTTTTATTGTTCTGTCATGGACTCTGATCACTCCCTTCATTAATGCGTCAATTAGCTTCTAATGAGCACATTCGTCTCAGCCAGAACAAAAAGGGGGAAACGCGTCGTTCTTGTCTTTTTGGAGGAGCGGAAACAAAAGCCGTCTCCACTTTTCTCCTCCCGCTCCATCCGTTCACATGACATCCATTCGTCTGCAACAATGCTTCTTGTTCCCCGCTCGTTATTTAAGAAATCAATCCGTCTCTCTAACCCGCTCTCCGGATGGAAAGAATGAGACGATGAACTGAAGAGATGAGATGGAGTTACAGTGAGAGTCTGAGCATCGTTTAATCAAAGTGTCTTCAGCTCCAGATAATAAAAAACACCAGAGGGACGAGTACTCAGATCCTGAAGCGATGCTCTCTTTCCTCTACAATCATCAGACAAAAGACCAAAGAACTGGTTGTGGATCTGAGGAGGGCAAAAGCACCAGTGAGCCCTGTGTCTGTTTAGGGGGTCAGTCAGGGGCGTGTCCAGATGGGGTGGCATGGGCCCGTCTTGGAAATCTTATTGGCCACCCCAAGTGCGAGACTATCCCTGTCATACAGGAGGCGGGGTCACCTGAGGTAAGATGTGATGTAAAAAAAAAAAAACATGGAAGTAGCGGACTAAAAGACAGAGTCCTCTATACGACGCTATAATGAGAATATGTGTCTTTGTATCAATGCTGCGTGTAGTGTAACAGAATCTCAATGTGAACTAAAGAGAGGAGAAGAACAAACTGGAGAACAGGAAACATGCAGCAGCAGGTTGATTAGAGCACGGAGATGGTAGAGGTGGCGTGCAGACAGTCTACTTTACTTTAACTCTCTGATCCAGGTCTACACTCCCTCCCCCCCCTCCCCCCCCCCCCACTACGCTCTGACAATGAAAGGCGTCTGATCCAACCTTCACAACAGGGTCCTAAGTCCCTGACTCTTCTCCTCTGTCGCCCCCCGGTGGTGGAATGAACTTCCAAACTCCATGTGATCTGCAGAGTCCCTCTGCACCTTTAAGAAAAAGCTAAAGACCCAGCTCTTTCATGAATACCTACTAACTTAATGATGATGGTCTCCATATTATTGATGATGATGATGGTTTTTGTTTGATAACGACGACTTATAAGATGGTTTCTATACTGATTAGAGCTCTCAAGAACTGCCCTCAATGTTGTGCTTTGCCTCTGGTCACTTCCTGTCAGCACCTGTGTGTCCAATCAGACTCAAAGCTGATCGTTTGCTCTTACTGACTTTGTTCCCTTTTTTCTAGATCCTTGCTTGTGTTGTTCTTACTCTCTGATGTACGTCGCTTTGGATAAAAGAGTCTGATAAGAGAACTGTAGAATTGTCTATGGTCGTGCAGCGATCACAGGGAATAAACGTCACCACCCCCTCCCACTCCACTGTGTGACTGAAGTCCTCAGGAGGTCATTCCTGCTTGTAGCCATCAAACTCTACAGCTCCTCCCTCTGAGTGTCAAACTCTGTCTGACCTTCGACTGTTTCACACTTACAACTGTAAAATCCTCCATTACTCATTATTTATCAAGTGACTTGTTAGCATGCATAGCGCTCTGTGCCCTCATTGGTCAAGGACATTGACCTGACAGAAGTTAATTTAATAGTAAATGGAGCTTTTATATTTCTTTTCTTGTCTTCTGACTACTCAAAGCACTTATCCTATTCATACGAAGCAGCAGGAGAAATTCAGGGTTCTGTGTCTTGACCAAGGACACATCGTACATGTTGCTTCAGGAGCTGGGAACCTTCCAATCAAGAGACGACGACTCCACCAACTGAGCCCCAGATGGATTCTAGTTTGTGAATTTCAGGCTTTCAAAAACACAAGGGGTGGGTAAGTGGGGGCCTGCAGCTCGTTTTTGCCCCTGGGCCCCCGTAAAGCTTAATCTGGCCCTGCTTGAAGTCATTTAGATGTTTTATAGTTTCTGTGCTCAATCAAAAACCCTCATATAGAAGCTGCAGAAAGCCCCAGAAACCAATCCAATGCAATTACTGAAGTGCACTGAGAAGTGATGCATTAAGTTTTTTTGAATCCTTGAAATAGACTCTGACTGAGTAAGTGCAGTAATTTCATTATGGGCTGCAGAGCTGCTCGTGATTATATGATTTATAATAAAGTGTAATCAAACGCTGCACTCTCCAATCAGAGAACTCGGATTTTTCTTTATTTCTGTTTTTTCCTTACCCATCGTGGGGGGGGGGGGGGGGGGGACACGTCATGCGGTGAGCTCACATTACCATTTTGTGTGGTATTTAAAGAGTCCGTCCTCTCCGCCTGCCAGAAACCATTGGATCCGGGACCGTGCCTGCGTGCCTGCGTGCGTGTGTGTGTGTGCGTAAAGTGTTAGCGTGCGCCGGGGCTGAAACCATCCGGAGGGTTCTGATCGAGGTGGGCGGAGACTGAAAGCCGGAGAGGTCCTGCAGCGACGCGCCGAACCATTCCGGACTCCCGCACCCGTCCGAGAAAGGAAACATCATGGCTACTACTACTTGTACGCGTTTTACAGATGAATACCAGCTGTACGAGGAGCTTGGCAAGTAAGCTGCTGTTACATTCATTTTACATTTGATTACAGAGCATGAAGAGGGAGGGATGGAGGGGTCTGCACAGCTGCGGTGATGGATGCAGCTCCATCCGTTCAAAACAAAAACGCACGCTGGTTCTGCTTCTAAAATGAGCTCCTTTAAAATCTAAATTAAGCAGCTTCCTTAATGCTTTTCTGTCCTTTTTTGCACAAATAAATCTTGTTTGAGAGCGGGAGGTATGTGACAGCTGCTAGATTTTGCATGAAGATTGATCTGCATGAGCTCAGGAGCACTTCTGGGCACCCCCCCCCCCCCCCCCCCCCCCACCCCTTCTTTGCCCAAGGGCTAATTAGGGACAAACAGGCCCTAATATGAGGGGCAATCTGATGTGTCGGAATTAAGCTCCCTCATCATCAGCTGGCTCTAATCACAGTGGCACACAGTTTAGCAGAGAAGTCCGAATAATGCTGCTGCCCTTGATCTACTGCTAATCTAATGAGGTGTGTCTTTTGGTGGTGGTGGGGGGGGGGGAGTAGATTTAGGATGTGTGGCCCCTCACAAGAGGCAGACAAATCGAGACTGAAGAGCCCATGGGTGCCACAGTGGGTAGATGCAAAGTGGACTCCATGTCTCTGTCAGGTTGTGCGTGGGTAGAGAGGATCTCTCTCTCTCTCTCTCCCTCCCTCTCTCTCTCTCTCTCTCTCTCTCTCTCTCTCTCTCACTCTCTGCCTCACAGGAACATTTATTCCACAGCACCAGAGGAGAAAAAAATAAAAAAGCAAGTTCAGTGCCGAGGATGGTTTCAGTTCAAGTGTTGATATTTTCGTTTTACAGACTGATTCGACCTCTTTTGTGCTGGCTGGGATCTCCAGTGTGTGTGTGTGTTTGTGTGGGAAGTGATAAGTTAAAGACAATAGACAGGCAGCTGCCTTCACTGATAATAGTCAGAGTCTTATTGCTGTTTTGCTGCTGTTGTCACTTTTTGACGTGTGTTGGGTTTATTATGTAAAGCAGATGTTTGGGAATATTCTGCAGGGGGCGGAGTTTTATGTGCACCGGATGTCGAACACTTCCTGGTTTTGACAGAGGCGATCGGGGTCACCCAACAAGTTAGACTTTTAATAAACATGGAAGAAGCCTCAGTGACGTCACCCATTGGTTACTGAAGGTTGATGGCGGTCTCCGTGCTGGAAATGCTGTCTCAGTCTAACTTTCAGTCAACCTAACGACAGGCTGAGAGCTGGAGCTGAGGCGGGTTTTAAACCTCCTGACAAACCGTTACACCGCGCCCACCTGTCAATCAGGTCAGCTACACGCCTTATTGTGAATAACTCTTATCCTTCATCAAATCAAAACTGATGAGTCATCAAAACATTCACCCCCCCGTACAGTGTGTGTCCATCGAGACATGAGCTAATCACACCTATTTGGTTTTTTGAACCAGGCTGTAAACATGTTAATCTCTGCTGTAAAAACAGGCTTTTTAGAATGGGTGTGTATGTGACTTCCTGTGCTTCTGCAGCCAGCCTCTAGTGGACACTCCAGGAACTGCAGGATTTTTTGCACTTTCGCATCACCTTCATTTTTTACAGTCAGATTCCTTGCTCCAGAAGGATCCAGCATGTTTTACCTCAGACTCAAATACTTTTGCTCTAAATGAGGGTGTTCTGGAAATTTGTGTTGAGAGAAACACCGAGCCAACAGTCGTCTTTCTGACAGTTGAATCCAGGAGTTTGCAAATGGACCTCTGCTCTCTCCAGCATGAGATGGAGATAAGGAGGAGGAGGCCCAGAGAGGACATGTCAGAATAAATACGGTGCATTATCTTGACCTAGTTACACTTTGTTTCCTGAGAGGACAAAGGCAACAACAAAAGATTAATCACACAGTATTCTTCACAATGTGCTGTGATATGAGAGTGTTATTTATGATGTCATGATTATGAGGAAGACAAGGTGTGAGAATTCCCATGACAAGGGTTAATATTTAAAATTAATAAATACCTTTCATATCGTATCTGTGATTCTCAAACGTAAATGTTAGCAAGGAAGTGGCTAAATGCTAACGTAGCTGTACCTTGGGTTTGCATTGTCTGTGTATATTCTCATCAGTATGGAAGCTTTAAAATGAGTGTTTTTAGTATGTTTGAAAACTCCATATTTGACCCCTCCATGACCCCTGAAACCCTCCTTTGAAACAGCTGTTGATCTCCTTTTGCAACTTCTCTGTTGCATTTAAATATTTATGAGCAGGAATAGTTAAACAGTTTCTTTAAAAACAGATTTTTCTTTTCAATCAACTTCGGGCTGATTTTTCCAAATTTAAAACACTTTTTAAAGATGGATTTTTGACTTTTTGGTCCCTTTATTGTAGGGATTGGACAGTGGTTAGAGTCAGAAATCAGAGAGAGAGAGAGAGTGGGTAATGTCAAGCGGGAAAAGAGCCACAGTTGGATTCAAACCCTGCCGCATCATGGGCTACAGTCTCTGTGCATGTGGCACACGCTCTAACCACTAGGCCACTGGCGCCTCTATATAAAACACTTTTAATCCCTATTCGTCTCCCTCTGTTAGTCTGACCACTGTCCACTTTTATATTAAATCTACTTAATCTATTTTGTGTTTAATTTAATACTTGCTCTGTGTTTGCTGCTCCTTATTTTTGTCTTCTTCATTTTGCTCTGCGTGCCTTTGAATCCCCCCCTCCCCCCAGGGACAAATAGAGTTTATTAAATTGAATTAAATTGAATCTATCACTGCAACAAAAGCTCCCCCATGGCTTCATAAAAACATGACAGATTGATAATTAATGACTACACACACATTTTTAATATTCAGTTAGTTTGTAGTTTGATCGATCGATGATGTTGTTTCACTCTGAGGTCTGAATCCTTTCCAACAGCCTTTGAATCAAAATAAGTTTCTCCTGTTTAAAACTTTAAGCAACAAAAAGCACAAGCGACTTAAAATATTTATGTTTTAATACATATTTAATACTCAAAGACTGACGGTTAAAAGATTTAAGGCTTGCTTAAATTTAGGCTTGACTTAGAAATCCTGAGCTATGAGACACCAACCGATTTTTTCTTTAACTGGAACCCTCTCTGAAGGCTAACGAGGGTCTAGATGTCGTGTGTAGTAAGTGGACTTTTAGTCAAGATTATTATTTATTATTCTCGGCTGAATGGCTTTGTGGAGTTTCTTGGCAAACAAAGGAGGATTTCAGTGCTCAGATTCAAAGGTAAGCCGCTCTCTGTGTTTAACAAAAGCAGGTTTTGACCCTCCTGACTCCCCACCTGCCCTGCAGATAACCTGCCATGTCGAGTCTCCTGCTGCTGTTTCACCACGCAGCAGAGAGTGTCAGCGAGTGTCATGCTTACTCACCACGGCTCCTCATAACGTATGCATGTTGGAGAGCTCATGAGAGAGGCCGGGGCTCAGAGGGGAGTGTGAGTGTTTCATTGCGTAACAATGCTGAGGTGAGATAAAATTAGCTCCGAGAAATGACAGAGGTGGTTATTTCTGTTTGTCTCTGTTGGGTTTGATGAGAAACTGTGGCCCTAAAAACTCCAGCGCTGCACACTTAAAAAACGCTTATCCTTCAAACGCTGCTGCTCTTTCCTCTGATTGATCACTTTGCATTACATAATTAAAGTCGTGGAGAAAAAAAATATGAGAAGACAAATCATGCAGATACTTTAAGAGGTTGTAGCTATTAACATTTTTCTGTCTTTAAAGCAGGTTAAATAAAGTACCTGACTGGTGCTGCATATTTCTCATCCGATTCAAGACACAGTTTCTTATAACCTGCGTCACAAATGGTTACCTTCATCATGATTTCTTTCACTCTTTAAAGAAGGTCAATGAAATGCCAAGTACCTGAAAATTATGAGATGCAGCAATTTTCTCTCTAATTTCCAAGTTCAGGTCAAGAGAAGCACATTTGAATAAAAGTAATGACACAGAAATGTTGACCCTAGCTGTGCCTGGAAGTTTTAGATGAAGATTAAAGATTAACCTTTATTTCATCAGTTTCAAAGACTGAAACAAGATGCACAAAAGATAAAACACTTTTTCAGCTCAAGACAATCAAATCAAGTTGGAGGCTTCAGCAAATGCTTTTTATGACTTCCCCTCCACAGAAGAAAACAACAGCGAGAGAGCTCTTTGTTTCCTCAAATCGTTTTTTTCCACTTATTTTATTTAGTCACCAGTAAGCACACGTGCTGCTAGCTGTTTTGTCCTCAGATGCGCTCAAGAGTTTTTAGAGAGGCAGCTCCTACTATGATTCTCTGTCTGATCGGACACCTTCTGAAGGTCTAAAAAGTCAAAGATAAAACAGAAATAGCTAAATGCAGACACTAGCTGCTTAACTCAACTTAATATGTCGATAAAAACATCGAGCAAACTGTGTTTCACGATCATTTGGTGGAAAACGTTGTTGTTTATGGCTGCAGGAGTTTTGTTTTCACAATCTTGGTATTCAAATAAGAAGCTAGCAACAATTCATTAAGCTAACAAGTACCATCAGTTAACATTAACCTTAGCTAACAACAGTAACTTCAGCTAACAACCGTTACTTTAGGTAACTTTAACATTAGCTTACAACAGTAAAGATAGTTAACTGGTTTAAGCTTTTAACTTGTGTTACCAATAGGCTAGTTACTTCAGCTAACAACCTTAAATCTAGCTAACAACATTAACTTTAGCTAATCAAATTAAATCTAGCTAACAACATTAACTTTAGCTAAACACAGTAACAGTAAATCTAGCTAACATGAAAATAGCTAGCACCTGTAACTTTAGCTAACACTATTAAAACTAACAGCAAACAACAGTAGCCTAACTAGCTAAGCGGTTAGTTAGCATTTCCAGCATGGCGCTCACCATCGATGGGGCTCCAAACTCCCTGCAATAACAGATAGGTGACGTCACTGAGGCTTTGTCCAGTAATATTTAAAGTCTATGTGCAGCCGGGTTTAATATATGAAAAGTTTAAAGATTTGGATGATTATCTGTCTTCTAGGTTCAACCTCAACTAATATGAACTGCTGAACTCAGTTGGTAAAATCAAAATGGCGCCATGTTCTTTTGGGACTTAAATTACAAGAAAAGTTGAAATGTTGTAGATAACCTCTGTTTTAAGATCTAACATTTTCTCCATGTGCGAGACCGATCCATCCATCTATCATCTATACTGCTTGTCAGGCTCACGGGAGGGCTGGAGCCAGGAAGCGGTGGTACACCCTGGATTGGTTGTGAGACAGATGTCTTTGCAAAAGTGCCTTGAAATCTTCATCTTTTACACAACAGTGTGAAATGTTGGATGACGTGTTATGTGTTATTGCGCCTCCATCCCGGGGTTCATCATGCATTCAGATCAGGTTGGTTTGAAAGCAGAGAGTCCAGGACAACAGTGAGGTCACTCCGATGCCCCTCTGATGCTGACGAAGCTTAAATAGCAGCTGACCCGTCTCCTCCTCCTGTCTCCTGTCTGTTTTTTCCCAGGGGGGCCTTTTCAGTGGTGCGCCGCTGTGTCAAACTCTGCACAGGCCAAGAGTACGCCGCCAAAATCATCAACACCAAAAAGCTCTCGGCCAGAGGTGAGAATCAAGCGACAGAAAGACATTTACAACATGGCTGCATGTGTGTTTTCATGGGCTCGTAAGAATATGAAGCAGCAGAGGCATCATGGGGGATTTAATCATGATGTGCATGTGTGTATGTCCCAGATCTAAGAGCCCATATTAGCATATTTTAGCGAGTGTTTGATTCCAGCATGTGAAGCCTCCACGTCTGTTCCTGCGAGAGAGGCAGATGATGGGTGCTGTTGGATCCACAGCTTCAAAAAGTGCGACGGAAAAATCTACATTTTCCCTGAATAAATTGTTACAAGGAGGACGTTTTCCAACAGTATTAAAAAATAATGGATTCATGCCCACAGTCTACCTGTTTTAAGTGCTTTTTATGGCATGTTAGACGTTGTAAGTCCTATTTTAATAACCTATAGTCCTAAGTGCATGGTGCAAGTTCATCCACAGTGTGTCCACCCGCTATTCATCATCTTTTATTCCCTCCAAAAGTCTGATGCCACTGCAGGCATGATGGTGCGTCTTAGTTAATGAAAAATACATCATTTAAAGAGGACATGTCATCCCCCTCCTCCACCTTTTCAAACAGTCCCCTCCTCCACCTTTTCAAACAGTCCCCTCCTCCACCTTTTCAAACAGTCCCCCTGTAGTCTAAATGAAACATCTGTGCTGTGCTTTGGTCAAAATATAACATGAATCAAGCACCAGAGGAGGTTTGTGACCCTGTATAAACCAGCTCTCTCAGAACGCTCCGTTTTGGTGTGTGTGTCTCTTTAAATGCAATGAGCCCCCCCCACCCCGAGTTTTCCCAGTAGACATCACTCCTCTGTAGAGAGAATAAAAATGGCCGACCTGCTCAAAAGTTTTGTTCTCGTCTGGGGGTGGAGTCCATGGGTGGAGATACCAGAATCCCACTGTGACATCACAAGGAGAACACATTAGAAACAGAGCATTTTCCTCTGTGTTATAAGACTTATGCAGACCACAAACAAAGGACTGGATGGTTTATTTCACATGTTGTGGGTCAGTAGACTCTCAGGTTACACAGATATATGTTCAAAAACACAAAGTGGATTTTTCAGAACATGTCCCCTTTAAGAAACAGGAAAATACCGCGTCTTAGACTTTCTTTCTTCTACCTCAATGCGCCTGCGGCAACAAATCTTAAAAAACAATATGTGACTCTGACACGTGTCACAGTGTTTAAAATGGGTACTGCAGTCCAAATTCAAAACATATTTTTGTCTGCTGCTCCAATAAAACCCAACTAATTTAAGACCCACAGGAGCTCTGATAGGTGGAAGTGCCTTTCTTCTTATACAGTATGACGGGATGGTGATCAAAGCAACAACCATCAATGACACTAACAACGTGTTGTTCTGCAGATTGAAGACAAGGCTTTTTGTCTCGCTCTGTAACATTTTGATATCTCGCTCTGTTTCTCCTGATATGATAACACCCTTCAAACCCTAACAACACGTCCATCAACCAGAAACAAAATTCTTTGCTTTTGCACCCAGGTTTTTGTCACTTTTGGTGCAACAAAGCTAGACAGCCAGATGTGCCACAAATGCAGAAACAAAAAAAAAAACACATTTTGAGACCAACACGCTCGTGGTGATGTGAAAATTACGACTGCATCTAGCAGTGACACGACCGATGCTTCATGCGTCGTCTTGCAGAGGATGTTAGATCGAGTTTCTGTCTGTAATGTTTCCTCTGATGTAATAATACTCATCAAAAGGCGTCAAAATGTCCCAGAAACCATCTGGAAAAAAAAGCATCATTGGTGTAATCACAGGAAAGAAAATGAGATCTTGTGAATGAGTGTGCAGCGTCACTCTCACGCCACCTGCATTAATCAGCTCGTTTGTCAGATTCAGGTCTCTGCGCTTCACGTCGGACGTCCGTCTTTTTTTCTGAAGTGACTGACACAGGTGTGTGTGTGTGTGTGTGTGTGTGTGTGTGTGTGTGACCTGAAGGGCAGCGCTGAGTGTAGCTCTGACAGTCCACATTAAAACCAGAAGAAGAAGAAGAAGAGCAACACTCGGATCAAACTCACTTGTCAACAGGAAAACTAGATCCCCTATCTCCTTTCCTTCTCTCCTTTCCTCCCTCTATTGTCCTCTTCATTTATCGTGTTTCCTCTCCTGTCTCCTCTATCTCCCTCCTTCCTTCTGTCCTGCATGCTCGTTCCCTTCTCCTTTCTTTCTCTGTTTCCTCTCGTCTCCTTAACACTGTTTCCTCTCGTCTCCTTAACACTGTTTCCTCTCCTCTCTTTCCTTGTCTCCTCTCCTCCTGTTTTGTTCTTAGCTTATCTCATGTTTCCTTTCCACCTCTCCTGTCTGCTTCTTTCATCATCATGTTACCATTTTCCCTCCTGCCTGTCTTCTCTCTCCTCTCCGGTCGGCTCATATCCTCCTCTTTTCCTTTTGTCCTTGTTTCTTTCCCTCTTGGTTCCTTTCCTCTTCTCACTCTCTCCTCTAGCTTTAGCCCTACTACTCAATGTTTCTGCTCCTCTCCTTCCCTCCTCTCTCTCTCCTTCTTGTTTACGATCTTGGTACCTTTTCTCTTTCTCCTTCCCTTTCTGATTATTTCCTTTCTTGTCATGTCCTTGTCTTTTCCTCTTTGCATTTCCTCCGGTTTCCTTAACTTGTTTCATTCACTCCGCTTTCCTTATTTTCCCTAACTTCTCTCCTTATCTCCCCTACTTGTTTACTCCCTTTTCATTCATTCTGTTATCCCATCCTCTCATTTCCTCTCCTAGCTCCTTGTTTTATCTCCTCTATCCTCTTCTTGTCTGCTTGTTTCTGCTTCTCTCTTCTCGTTTCCTTCTCCTCCTGTCCTCCCCCTTCAGCTTCCTTATTTCTCGTTTCATCCTCTCCTT
This sequence comes from Labrus mixtus, assembly GCF_963584025.1. Lineage (NCBI taxonomy): Eukaryota > Metazoa > Chordata > Actinopteri > Labriformes > Labridae > Labrus > Labrus mixtus. The sequence continues at coordinate 458,776 of NC_083628.1, forward strand.
TCCTTGATCTCTCCTCTCCTTGGTCTCTCCTTGGTCTCTTTTCTCCTTGGTCTCTCCTCTCCTTGGTCTCTACTTGGTCTCCCCTCTCCTTGGTCTCTTTTCTCGTTGGGCTCCCCTCTCATCGGTCTCTCCTTGGTCTCTCCTTTAATTGGTCTCTCCTGTCCCCTTCTTTCCTTGGTCTCTCCTCTCCTTGGTATCTCCTCTCCTCTCCTCTCCTCTCCTCTCCTCTCCTCTCCTCTCCTCTCCTCTCCTCTCCTCTCCTCTCCTCTGATGTGGATCGAGGGGTTAATTGGGCATCTGGGACAAAACTTTCCCTCAGGCCGTTCTCACAGCTGTGTGTGTAGTAGAGTCGTGTTTGTGTGTCTCATAACTCCTTGGTATTCACCTTGAAAAACATTCACCACTTCAAACTTTGTATAACGACACAAATATCCATTATTTATTTGTTATTAATGACACGTTCATCATGAGTAATAACCTTCTTCTTTGACTTGTGTGTAAATCTGTCATGTTTATCTGATTGTTTTTTTTAGATCATCAGAAACTGGAGCGAGAAGCCCGGATCTGCAGATTGCTCAAACACTCCAAC
>NC_083628.1:464364-469364 GCF_963584025.1 Labrus mixtus
CCTGATAAGACTTAAAGGAAGAATGTGCAACTTTTTTGATCTAGTAGATGTCGCCCTTGAGCTCCAGCATGAAACCAAAACAAACTGCTGCTTGGTGACACCCCGCCAGCGACACACCTCCGACCTCCCAGGGTAGTCAAGTGCAAGCGGCGGACAAAAATGTCCTCAACCATGCTGCAATCACCTGTGTCCTGCATTGTTGTGTTAGCATGCTAATGTTAGCGCTCTTTAGTTAGCTTGTAGCTTCACATTTCATGTAAACTGACACAGAATGAGCGTGATCTAAAAACTCTTACTAACATCCAAATAATCAGTGAGTATGTTCTTCTTCTTCTCTCTAGTTCTTGACTAAAACAGCTTTTATACACAAGGGGAGGAGCCGGCCGTCCCGTCCATGTAAACACGGCTCTGACAACAACACAGCCAGCGGGACTCGAGCTTCTCCCTCATTGTAGACAGTCATGACTCAGAGACACATTTACACAGGACAGACTTTATGATTTATTTATGTGGAACATGTCGATCATTCTTCCTTTAACTTTACGAGTTATGATCTTTGACGCTACGTTCTGTTTATAGACTGATTTGTGGGTGCTGCCATCTTGCGGTAGCATTTTAGCGTCTGCCGCCGCCTGCTGACTGTGAAAGTTGGATTAAAAACGTCATAAAATCGTCTAGTGTGGAGCCGGCCTTACCTCATGGAGTTAATGTAAAAGTAGTAATATTGTTGCTCTCTCGGGTCGGCTCACTCTCAAACACATAGCGATGTGGTGAGATGCCTCTGCAGTAATGGCGGCTTGTCCACTTCGTTTATATTTTCTCTGCAAACTCTGCACCATCTCTTATACTGACTGATGATTCTGGCTGATCCTCCACCGAGTGTGCATGTTGCTTTTTTCCTTGTTTAATTCTGTTTATTTCACCAGGAATGTTTTTGAAGGGGGAGCTGTCCCTTTTTTTATTTTGTGCAAATTTTTGTCGTCGACCGGCAGCTCTAAATATGTTCCCCTTGATTTTCTGTCTTTCTGTCAGTTTGTGTTATAACACTGTGGGGTTTATTTCTATTGTGTTTGTCTGTTTTCTTGTAAGGAAACATCATGAATAAAATAATTATTTAAAAAAAAGAAGAGCTGCGGTTAGAAAAGCGGTTCTACTTCAGCACCATGGACAGCGCCCAGGATTTATAAACACAAAGCACAGTAAAGGCTGCTGATATACCAGAGTCATGGTCGCAGCCAGATAACGGATCAATGAGCCGACTGCATTAACAAATTCAACTGAACAACCTCCCTGCCTCTGCACGCTCTCTCTCTCTTTCTGCTCAGGGCATCAGGACGGGGGGCGGGGGGGTTTCAGGTTAACAAAGGGGATTTTCTAACAAACTGTTTTGAAGGCTGAGGCGGCAGAAGTCGCAGAAACAGAATCTCAAAACCTGGAAGGATAAAACCAAAACTCTGAATGTGTTTTTTGTTATTATGTGATTTTTTTGTGACGTATATGTTCTGGAAAAGCAACCGACTCCTCTCAGATGTCCCCCTTGACCCCCCTCCTCCTCCTCCTCTCTGTATTACTGTTTTACACCTTGTTGTTTTGTCTCCACAGTCACTGTATCCATCAGATTCTAGACAGTGTGTCTTACACCCACCAACATGACATAGTGCACAGGGACCTCAAGGTGTGTGTGTGTGTGTCTCACTGTGTTGCATTTTCCCTGCACCCCTCTGTAACAAGGGTTGCTTGTGATTTATTTCATGCCTGTGATTTACAAAAAAAAAAAAAACTTGCCTGTGCCTGCTCTCCGTCTTTTCTCTTATTTGTCTTGCTTGTCTTCAAGGTTTATGCTTTTGGGACTCTTGTTGCACTATTCTAGACGGTCTGAACTCGATTTTTCTTTTTGCAGATTAAGCACCTTGCTCTTGGAGAGAACGAGAGAGAGAGAGAATGGTGTGAGAATGAAAGTTCAGTAGCGGAGCGTTGTGTCTACTTCAAAAAAGCTCGGAAAAACCTGCTAAAATGTTTGGTCAGAGGCAGCGTTTGTGCATAAATTAGAGGGGAGAATGTGCAGGTTAGACACCGTGCCGCCCACATGGAGCTGCAGCTCACTCCCACACTGCCTGACTAATGTTTGGCTCCTTCCTGCCAGCAGAAAATAGCTCAGTGCACACCTTCTCCCTGCGTAGTTCACAGACAGGAACACTCTTCACACTGACAATCATTCCTCTATTGAAAACATGTGTGTGTGTGCGTGTTTGGTGTGTGTGTGCAGCCTGTATTGAGATGTTGCTGCCTCTGCATGGATGTGACAGTTGTGGGGGGGGCTGAATGTGCTCAGACTAACCTGCTCCCCCTGCTGTTTGCGTGCAGTCATTGCATCCAGCAGATCCTGGAGGCCGTGCTCCACTGCCATCAGATGGGGGTGGTACACAGAGACCTCAAGGTGAGTCACCTGCAGGGGTGTGTGTCTGTGTATGTGTGTATCCGTGGGATTTGTGTTTGTGCACTGGATTTCTGGTGAGTAGAAGCGAGACACACTCAGAGCGTGCATGTCCGTGCATGCCTGCAGGGCCTGATCTTTACACACATGCATGAGTGTGTGCCTTCTTGTGTGTTGTTCAACTTTGCATTTTTTGCATTAAATTTTGCATCGCAGTGTAGCTTCTGTATTTGTTTGTTATTGATGATATTTAAGTGAGAGCATTGTTTCTGCTGACCTAGCGTAGCTTAAACTCTCACCTTACCGTAGTGATGTTAAAGAGTTCTTTAAGTTGTGTCGGAATGTGTGACATCATTAGTGGGCGTGGCTAACAGGCTGTTAAACCATATAAGGGCATGTGAAATGCTGCTTCACAGTCGGCCTTAAAAGTACAGTAAATACATAAAATCTTCACAGTAAGATTTATGATGTAAAATAAATAAATATTTATCTGCATAATTAAAGTTGAAGTTAAGATTTTTGTGATTTAAAATTTTCCTCACAGATATAAAAAAAACGAATAGAATAACAAGCAGGTTTTTTAAACCAACGTAACACAAAACAAACATATGATATGTTTACATCTGATTTACACACACGACCAACAATTCCCTTAAATATTAAAGGAGCAGTATGTAACTCTGACCCCTAGTGTTTAAAATGGGTACTGCAGTCTAAATTCTAAACATCATAGAGAGCTGTCTCCCCCCCCCCCCTCCTCTCTAGAGTCCATGCTCACTCAGGTCACCATGTGGTGGACTCTGAAGCTTCAGTGTTTATCCAGCTCTGCATGGGTCTGTAAACCTTTCTGTGTTCTAACCTCTCTCCATTTTTCAAAAGCATCTCCAATATTGATCCTAGTTTGAGCACGTTTCTGCTGGTGGAGCTTATTAGAAACATGCAGAGGCTTTTTAGGTCGGGTACAATCACTTCTATCTGAACCACTTCTCTTGCCCGCTTCCATCGCTGCAACACCTGTTGACCTGATAACTGCTCTCATATCTGGTAAACTGAGGGGCGTCCAAAACGGCCTCCCTTTTGGATTATTTTTGTCATTTTTCTTCCCCTCACATCCTCCCTTTAATCTTTCCTGCAAAAATAACAATGTAAAGTATTTTTTTATTGTAGTTTTATTCATCTCATGTTTATATATTCTTATGAAACATGATCGTCTTTGTACCGGCCTCAGCTCGCCCGACATTATTGCACAGAGACTCTTCAGGGAAATCCATGATCACGTTACTCCAAAGGTTTCTACGCACGGAGGAGGAAACGGAGGAGGGAGTGTGAGGTTGTTGTTGTTGTTGTTGTTGATTTCCCCCGAGGACGTTTAGAAAGTTACGGAGTATAGTAGTATAGTAGTAGTTTTCTCATTACCTGTGTTTTTAAAACATAGAGGTTAATATGTTTCTGTTTTATCAGCCATGTGGGGATGGCACCTATTATCTCGAGGTCGATATTTGATTTGAAAGGCGCCGTGCGTGTCGTTGTTCAGTGAGTTTCATCAGGTGGAATGAAAGGCGGTACCAAGCTGAATATATATATATCAGTGCAGTGATTCTATTTATTTTATTCCCCAGTTAAATGAATCTTCTTCCTGTCGAGGAAGGAAAATAAAAGAGCAAAATTAACTTCTACTTGTTCTCTTATTTTCTCTGAATCGGACTTCAGGGTAAAAATGATCCGAGTGTGTGACAGAGAGAAATAAAATCGGCTCATATGACCTCGACTGGAGGCTGGAGGAGAAACTCCATATAAGGGGAGAGAGAAACATTCAGCTGTTTGTGTTCACACATGACGCTCCTCCTGGAAACTTCAGGAGTACAGAGGCCAAGTCACAGCGTCCAGTGTTAGCAGATTGTACTTAAGCTAAAAGCTAATGTCAAAATGCTAACACACGCTTACCGCACGCTGACAATGCTAACTGCTGCTAATAGTTAGCAGGACAAATAACACATCTAAAGTCGCCATTTGCATGCTAACATTTATAAATGAACGCTAACCTTACCTCACGATGGCGCTACTAATTGAACTTTTCATTTTTCAACTTTCTTAAGCTTTATAGTTTTCAACACTCAAACAACTTTCAACTCATAAAACTCAAAATTTTAGGATATTACTTTTTATCTAGAGTTTTTTTTTCTCCAGAATTAAGTGTTAAAAGTGTCAAAAAACGTTCCATAAATCACGACAGAGGACGAACCAGACTCTCGTTGTTGCTTGAATGAGTGGCTTTACTTTGTTTTGATATCATGCTGTCGTTAAAGTGATCCGTGTAAGATAGTTTTAAAAAAGGTTTCGTCGTCTTTCATCAGTCACACTTCCTCTGATCGAGTTTCTGAAGCCGCCAGCAGAGGGCGCCATGACGACTCTCCTGCAGCTGTTTGTGTGCCGCTGTGCTGGAATGACTTTTTGGTTATTAGCACAAATCAATCACCATCAGGGGTTAGCTGGTTATACAACAGGGAGCTGATGTGTGTGTGTGTGTGTGTGTGTGTGTGTGTGTGTGTGTGTGTGTGTGTGTGTG